>NW_022196779.1:97546-98616 GCF_008641045.1 Pistacia vera | reverse complement strand
TCAAAGCTACTTTCGGGCTCATGAAGTTGACGTCCCGAAACAGCGCGTGCATTTCCATGCCTGGGTCCTTTATTTAAAAAAAAATAAAATTATTAGAGTATCGAATTTTACCATACAAGTAGACCTGACAAAACGGGCGGGTAGGCCGGGTATAGGTCAAATCCAAACGGATACGGGCCTAATACGGTTCTAGGTATACTGGTCCAAAATATTGGACCCGTACCCTACCCTATACGGGTACGGGTGGACCCACAAGTACCCTTTTTTTTCTCTCTCCAAGTTTTAGTTTTTACAGTTTCACCCATAATAGTTTTTAAATTATGATAGTTACACCCTCAAAATTCTAGCAATTTTAATTCAATATACATTTTTTGGTAACTATAACATTGTTGATTCATTTGAGATCGTTAATTTCATGTAAATCTCATCCAGTTATAAAATTTGTAGAACTCTTTGGTTTATAGCATCCATAAATTCCAAATTAAGCAACTATTGCAACCAATCACACCATGGTACCTCAACTGGGATTCATTGTGCAAACAAACTATTTCTGGAGACATTTCATTCATGATAAACGCTTACTAAGTAAATTCAGTCTTGCTACAGGCTACAACTAAAAGAATGCAAATTAAAGAAGCCTAAAATCTATGTACATTGCTCGACAGCTTATCAAAATTGCATTAATCTCAATCTCTCCACACAGCTAAAATACAATAAAAATAAAAGTATTAACAATAGCCTTTGGATAGGCCAAGCAAAACCAGCAACACAACGCAAGAGCAGCAGCTGAAAAACCCCAGACACGGCAACTCAAAAACACCGTGGGGAGGCCAGAAATAGCCTTCACACAACCACAAACCAGCTCACAGACGGCAACAAACAAGACACCAGAATAGCCAGCAAAGAAACTACTCACCAAGGCCTTACGCTAGCAAAAAAAGAACAAACAGCTAGGAAAAAACCTGGCAAAAACCCAACAGCCTAGAAGAAGAGCCTATAGTAGGCAAGATTACCCAAAAAAACCCACTATACCATTAATCAACATAGGGCAAGGACAACAGCAAAAAAAA
>NW_022196779.1:0-93068 GCF_008641045.1 Pistacia vera | reverse complement strand
CTTACTCGATTGATAATTTTAGGGTTTCAGAAGATTAGTTGAGGTGCACGCAAGCTGGTCCGGACACCCTAATCATCAAAAAAAAAATTCGTGTCCTAGATTTTACAATTATTTACTTTCAATTATATTCACTAGTTAATCCAAATCTATCTCAGATTCTATCCTTATTCCTATGCAATTCTATCTACACCCTCTACCATTTATTTGTCAGTTTTCGTTTTAGGCCAGGTCCAACAAAGCCCTGTGCATGGCCTATTGGGCCTATCCATGAATTTCTCACTTAAATGACATCGGAAAAGCAGCTCTCCATTTCCCAATCGGCCCGCATAAACATACCGCAATATCACGCTCAAATGTACAGCACTTGAGAGGAAGGAGAAGAGAGAAGTGCGAAGGATGTTCCTACGCGTGATCGCACGGCCATTGATGGCCAAGGTGAAACAAACGACGGGGATCGTTGGACTGGATGTGGTTCCCAATGCGAGGGAAGTTCTGATCAATTTGTACAGCAAAACCCTAAAAGAGATCCAGGCCGTTCCCGAAGATGAGGGATACCGTAAGGCGGTGGAGAGCTTCACACAACATCGTCTCAAGGTTTGTCAAGAGGAAGAAGACTGGGAAATGATCGAGAAACGCCTCGGATGTGGCCAGGTTGAGGAGCTCATCGAGGAAGCCCAGGACGAGCTAACGCTCATCTCCAAAATGATCGGTCCGTTCACTCACTCGCTCACTCTTCTTTAATGTGAAAAATTTATCTTTATTAAATTAAATTTTATTGGTTTAAAATTTGGTATGTTGTTGATTGCTCCAATTAGCTTTCCGGCTCCTTTGTTAGGAACCGTAATGTGATTGTCTGGGGCGATTCTTTTATGTGCCAAGTTACAGATTTTCACAGGAATTTACTCTTTTGTTGGCATCCTAATGAAACGTTTTTTATAACTTGAAGTGTCGTATGGACTGAAGCACAGGGTAAGATTTGAATGATTAATTTCAACGCGGTACTAGCTTAGAAGCTCTAGCAAATTATTTTATGTGCTGTGCACGAATTCTCGTAGGCATAGCCTCCCTGATAATACATTAATTAGTAGAGTTTTCACAACCGCTGACAAAAAGTTGTTGATAGTCTGGGTGTCGAATGTGGAAGTGTTATTATGAATGAGTTTGAATATTTCAGTGTTCTAATTAATGAAATTTAAGCTTCCTGTATCAGCTCACAGTGATGCTCCCGAAGAAGCTCATAAAGGAGACATTAGAAGAGCTTCTCTATGATCAAAAAAGCATTTTTGAACCTTTAATTGAAATACAACTTGCCCTAGAAAAAGCCATATAAAATGGGCTTGTAGCCTACTTCTTCATTCTGAAGTTTCAGTTCTTCCCAATCTGATTTTGGGTCCTTATGTAAGTGTCTAGTGAAACCCCTGGCAGCCTTCCGTGATTTAGTTTCTTTGCAAATTGATTCAAGATGCTGCTTGATTTACATACTGGACTTTCTGACGAGGCTAAGGTGGCATTTTCTTTTTTGCCTTAAAGTTGAATATATTTGTTATTTGAAAAAGTCTAAATGTACAAGTCTGATTGATATGTTTGTTTTTTAATTTTCAATGTCTGATTATAAGTATTGAATTGTTTGTTTTTATATAGGAGAAGCATATTAAAACCAATGTTTTGACACATATATCCTTATTAAGTATAATATAGTTTTATATTTTATATGTTTTCAACAATTTTAAATAATCAAATTTATCAAAATTAAAACAAAACTAATGTATTAATTAAAAAGAACTATGTTATTATATTTTGATATAACATTTAAAAATTTTATTATAACAAAAAAATAAAATAATTCTAAAAATACATAATGCATAAAGGTTTTGTCAAAATTGGAATTATATATTTTAGTATCAAGATAAAAGCCAAATATTGTAGCTTTTTCAGATATAAGTCAAAAAACAATCAATTCTAAAACATTTGAATCCACTAAAATTAGACATTAAGACTTAAGATAAAAACCACAAACAGGCCCTAAGATTAATTACTCTAAAAATAGTGTGTCAAAGCTACATTTGAGTTTGCAAACAGTCTGGATGCTAAAAAAGTCTTTTCATGTTGCTGTAAGCTATGAACGTCATTCTTTTTCTTGTTCCTGTCACAACATTTCTGTTTGATTAAATTAAAAAGGTTTCCCTTTGTCATTTGACATCTCTAATTGTGGAATTATTATTATTACTTTTTATTTATACGGTTCTTCAAGTTCTAGAAATGGTTCAGAAAGGGCTCAATACTGAACGATTCTTAAGTAAGTGCTATATATTCTTATTTTTATCATACGAGCAACCTAACTTTCTTTCTCTTTTTGATAATTACATGACACATTTAACTTGGTACCTTTCACTTATAAGATTGTGATGTTCACTTGTCTAGACATGATGCTAATGTCTTCCATTTTCTTCTAGCTCCTTTCTAGTGAGGCCTCCTATTATAATCAGTTAGTGATAGACTAGCCTTGCAGTATGTTGAATGCTTATCTTGAGTAATTGAAGTATGGGTTAATCATCAAACTATGCGATAATTTTAATCGAAGATTTATTTCTATGTTAGATTTGTATTACCTATTTTTTTGTCATTTAATTCATGAAAACAGCTCACATTTTGTTAGTAATAGTGTGTAGAATGTGCTTTGGTTTATTGCAGAGTGGGATCCTTGGGGTGTTCCTGATGACTATGAATGTGAAGTTATTGAGAATGATGCACCGGTTCCCAAGCATGTTCCTCTGCACCGACCCGGTCCTCTGCCTGAGGAATTCTACAAGACATTGGAGGCTGTTACCAAAAATGATGCTCCTGCTGTCACCTCTGGTGAGTCACAGCCTAAGGAATAATATGCTGCTGGCACTTGTCTGGAGTAACGATTAGTTTCATGGTTGAATTTGTTTTTTCTTAAAGATTAATCTTGTTACTTTGTATCCTGCCTGTTTTTAGGTTGAATAGAGTTTGATTAATGAGACAAAGGCTTGAACTATCCGGTTAATAATCTTGAGATGAACAGGTGTTACAAGATCTTTTTTGTTTTACCACATCTTATTTGTGCATTCCAGTGGAAATGATATTACTTATTTGTCTGGCACAATCACCATTTGGCTTTCAAAATTAGCATCTGGCTATTGTGCAGAACCAAACTTGTTTATCTGTATCTGATTTACTCTGAAATTGATGCTGAAGATTTTGCGAAACTATTCACTATTGAAAAATGAAAATAGTCAGCACTTGGGTCAAGCTCCTTGGAGATGAATCAGAATGTCCAACAATATTTTTTCTATAATTAAGGGAACTCAAACTCATCATGTTTCGTCCAACAATATCGTTTCTATAATTTAATGAACTCAAACTCATCATGTTTCGCCTGTTTACAACTTGACTCTGGTATCAACTTCCAGAATCCAAACAAGCAATTTTAAATGGAGCTGTAACTCATCTTCCTCTACTTGTAAGGCATCTGAGCAACTGATTTCACAAACCTGAAACCAGAACAAGAGACCTCAGAATTACCCTCCTTCTCGCCTTTCCCCAACTCACCAAATGCAGGAAATAGTTCCAACTGCTGTGCAATTCATATTCGTACAGATTTATACTCGATATTGCGAAGAATCTTTTAGCAGCAACTACTTTCGCAGGAGGTTAAACATTGAGGATGGGGCTTCGGCTTAACCACTGCAGAATTCATCAGCTCAGGACGCCAAAACAGAAGAACATGGTAATGAGTTGATTTTTAGGCGCAAACAATTTGGATTATTTTCGTGCTCGCTTTGCAATAGTCATGTACTATGCAGAATAAGCAACCGTAGTTAGTTCCAGTATTTTCCAAAAGTTCACAGGGGCTAAAGCCTTTTGAAATTTCATAAGCCTGGCCATTCAGAGTGATTGACACAGTAGCCATCAGCTTCAATTCAAGCTGCCAAACTGTAAAACATCTCACAAATTCTTTTCCCATTCTCCTTGTGAAAGTAAATGGCCTCGTTCAAACTGGAGAAGTGGACAGATACAGTATCAGTATTGAAAATATTCGTAAAAGGCATTACAATCTAAATTTCACAGCCTAGTCAAAACATCACTGGATAAGCAGGAAGCAGATACCAAACTTTAACCTGACGGAAGAATCATCTATCCTGACTGGGAACTGATCCACAAGGTCTTGGAAAGTCTCGTTCCAGAATTAAGACTACCAATGGCCCTGCACAAGCATTCATCATGAAGGAATGAAATCATTTTCCATGGCTCACAATGCTCCCCATGGTCCATATCAGTAGTCACAAGGAATAAGATGTTAAAGGTAATCTCTGCATATAGGTTATAACTATACGAGTCTTTCATGTATTTAGAAGGCTGAAAGACTGAATATGCAGCAGCCTAATATACAATATCTCACTCCATGTCTTCATATTGATATATGTAATCCTTAAACTCTGTTATAGCTCAGTCTATTTTCTTCATGAACCCCATCTTCAGCATGTCCCGCAATAAAGAGATGAATCTTGTTCCCATATTCCATCGAGCTTGGTTCAGGATTCATCAAACCTCTTTCTCTCATCATCTGGAAAGTATTCTCAGCTAAATCAGAATGGCCAGTATTATTATACAGGTCTGCAAGCAGCACATAGAATGCTGGATCTGAAGGGTCAAGTTCGAGCCCTCTCCTTGCTATATCTTCCCCGAGAGGTACATTCTTATGCATCTTGCAGGCACCCAGTAATGTTTTGTAGATCAGAGCATCTGGCCTAAAAGGCATAGTTTGTAGCACATCCATTGCCTCCTCTAGCCTGCCGGCTCGTCCAAGAAGATCAACTAAACGAACATAATGATCAAACTGTGGCAATAAATAATGCACTTTTTCCATAGACTGGAAATACTCAAGACCCAAGTCAACCAGTCCACCTCGACTACAAGCAGAAAGCACTATCAAATATGTAACATAATCGGGCTTGATTCCTGCTAACCTCATATCATCAAAAGCTGAGAGAGCAAAGGAGATATACCCATTTGATGCCAATCCAGATATCAATGTGTTCCATGACACAACGTCTGGCTCAGTTATTTCCCTAAAAACTCTGTGTGCATCAGATAAAGATCCAGATTTCCCATAGAGGTCAACTAGGCTATTTGAAACTGAAATCCAGCAAACTAATCCAGATTTCATGGAATGGCAGTGAAGTTGCTTTCCAATTTCCTCCCCAGCCAAGCTCGCTGATGCAGCTATGAAGCTGGCCAGGCTAAATCCATCCATCTTGACATTGTCATTATACATGTGAGTTATGATGTTCAACGCCGCTTCATGATGACCCATCTGATTCATTCTTGTGGCTAAACTTGTGTATGCGGCAGCATCTCGGTGACTCATCTTGCTAATCACTTGCCATGCATCATCTACTAATCCCAACCCAGCATAAGCATCCACTAAAGCATTCCCAACGACTATATCATCATCCACTTCTGTTTTGATAGCACATCCATGGATTTTCGACAGTTGGCTTACAGATTCTACTGTACTGCAGGCCCCAAGAATACTCGAGATTGTAAAGGAATTTGGTTGCACTCCTGAAGCCTGCATCTCCTCGAAAAGTTGAAAAGCTTCTTGATGAAAACCATGTTCGACAAAACCAGCAATCAAAGAGGTCCAAGAGATGACATTTGGTGAGCTTATTACTCTAAAAGCTCTCAAGCCACTTTCTATCATGCTGGAACACTTTAGGTACATGTCAACAAGTGCATTTCCAACAGACACATCATCCTCCAATCCAGCCATAATCACTCGTGAATGAATCTGTCTCCCCAGATCCAAAGATAGAACTGATGAGCATGCACCCAAGATACTAGAATACGTGAAGTTATTTGGTGCTACTCCACAAACCTCCATATCATGAAATGCAGCAACAGCCTCTCTAAACTTCAAGTTCTGAGTAAACCCAGATATAATAGTAGTCCATAACAACACATCATATTCAGGCGTCAAATTTGAGACCTTGATAGCATCTTCCATCCTCTGGCATCTCGAATACATATCAACAAGGGCAGTTTTCAACACCACATTCATCTTGACTCCCCGAACAATCATGTGACCATGAACCAATCTTCCATAACTTAAACCAAGAAAACAGGAAGCAGCTAAAATTTTCACAAAAGTGAACTCATTTGGATGAACACCGGCCTCAATCATATGAACGTAAAATTGCAAAGCCCGGCTCCATTTTCGCTCTTTAACAAACGAAGAGATCATTGTAGTCCAAGAAACAGTATCACCGTTTTCCATACATGTAAATAACTTATAAGCTTCATTAGTGAAACCCCATTTGGAGTATAAATCAATCAAAGCACTGCCCGAAAAAGGATTTGATTGAAATCCATATTTGATAACATAGGACTGAACTCGAGTTCCATAGTTGAATTCACCAAGAGCAGAACACGATCTCAAGACACTCGAAAACGTAAACTCATTGGGATATTGACCAGAAATCATCATACAATAAAACAAATCAAGCGCCTCGTAGTGTTTTTTATTCTTAACATAACCAGACAAGATCCCGGTCCAAGAAGCGACGTCTTTTAGAGGCATTTCATCAAAGAAGTGGCGTGCATTTTCCACTCTGGAGCATTTTACGTAAAGCGAGAGCAAATTGTTGTTTAAGAATAATTTATCCTGAAGACTCAACTTGATAATTGGGCTGTGAATGCATATACCTTCTTTGAAAGACTTGGAGTTGCATAATGAAATAAGCCGCGAACAAGTTTCTTCGAGTCGGTAAATTTCAGTTCTGTTTACAATGTTGGTTACTGATTTTGATATCATCTATTGGTTTTGTTGGTATCAAAATCGAGCGGCAGTGCGTGAATTAAACTTGAGTTAGGAAGCCGTAGGCGCGCACAAGGTTTCTTTTATAAGTAGTATTTGTTCGGCTAGATAAGAACAGTTGGTAACGGGATTTTCTTTGGCATGGTTTAAATATTTTATGTGTTTTTTTTTTTTTTTTAACATTTATGAGTTCATCATTGCAATTATAAGACTATCATTGGTTTATGATATTATTGCATTGATCTTATGACTAGTTACACAGCCTCGAGCGTTTTTGAGATTAGAAAAACCTTATATGTATGTGGTTGTTTTAGTATTTAAAAAAAAAAAAAAAAAAATTGGTGGCAATAATAAGGTAAAATTTAAAAATTAACAAAAAGACCCCTTAAATTTGTTACTTTACTAAATACCCCTATAATAAAAATATTAAAAATTACAAAAACACCCCACCCATCCATTAAATACCGACAGTCGGCCACCACCATCGGAGGGTGGCCAGAGTCGCCGTATCGGCACATGACCGACTGGATCTGGCCAGTTGTGCATCGAGATGACCTTTTCCAACTAGATCCACCGTGGATTTGGTTGAAAAATGTCAGATCTATGGTTAGATCTGGCCATTGACAACCAGATCTAGCCGTGTTTGGTCGTCAACGAAGGCCAAATCTTGGCTGTAGTTGACGACTAGCTACGGCCAAAGATCTAGTCATCAATGGCCAGATCTTTGGCTGTAGATCTAGCATTTTCTGGCTAGATCCACAGTGAATCTGATTAGAAAAGGCTATATCAGCTCATTACCTGCCAGATTCAGCTGGTGGTGCGCCATTATACCAAATTTCGGCCACTTTCCGACATATGGGTTGTTTAGTTAAATTAATAAACTTAGGGGGTTTAAAATAATTAAATATAATATAATTGTATTTTCAGAATAGGGAAACAAATGTGTATTTTAGAAATTGATAGGAATAGGATATGGCAAAAATCGGGAAACAAACACACCCATAAGTGTGCGTTTGTTTAAATATTCTATTCGTATTCCAAATAAAAATGCACAATTATTTCCCTATTCTCAAAATACTACTTCAAATTATTTAACTATTTTTAATTTTTAAATCCTACCTCGTAATAACCACCCAACTCTACCTAACAATACTATTTCAAAATTTAATTTTTTTAAACCCCCTAGGTTCATTAATTTAACTAAACACCCCATAAAAATTTTAAAAAATTGACAAAAACACCCCCACTCACTCACATTTGCCAAATTATGGCCACCACTGCCCACCCAACTCTACCTAACAATAATATTTCAAAATTCAATTCTTTTTAAACCCCCTAGGTTCATTAATTTAACTAAACACCCCAAAAAATTAAAAATTGACAAAAACACCCCCACCCACTCACATTTGCCAGATTATGGCCACCACTGCCGAAAGGTGGCCGGAATCTAGTATAATGGCGCACTACCAGTTGGATTTGGTCGATGGTGCGCTGATCTAGCAATTTTTGGTCAGATCCATGGTGGATCTGGCTGGAAAAGGCCATATCGGCGCATGACCAGCCAGTCGTGTGCCGACACGGTGACTCCAGCCACCCTCTAGCGGTGGTGGTCAGCTTCCGGTATTTAATGGGTGGGTGGGGGTGTTTTTGTTAATTTTTAGTGTTTTATTACAGGAGTGTTTAGTAAATTAACAAACCTAAGGGGTGTTTTTGTTAATTTTCAAATCCTACCTCGTAATAGCCATCCAACTCTTACTTTTTCAAAAATCATATCCAAAATAATAAAACTAACACACCCTAGATTTTTTTAACCCCTTAGGTTTGTTAAATTAACTAAACACCCCAAACAATAAAAGTTTATGAATTGACAAAAACACCCCCATCCACCCACATATTGCCGACAACTAGCCATCACCTCTAAAAGGTGGTCGAAATTTGTAGGAATGGCTTATGATCAATTGGATCTGGCTGGTCGTGCGCCGATCTGGCCTTTTCCAACCAAATCCACCATGGATCTGGTCGGAAAAGGCTAGATCTATGGCCACAGATCTGGCCGTCAATGGCCAGATCTGGGTAGACTTGGTCGTTGTTGATGGCCAAACGACGACCAAGATGGCTGATAGTGGCTTGGGTGGGTGGGGGTGTTTTTGTTAATTTTAAAACTTTTATTGAGAAAGGTAATTGTTAATATTTTGAATTGAATAGGATAAGAATGAATTTTAAAGAATATTAAAACAAATATATTTTTGGGTTTTTAGGATAAGATAGTGGGAGAAGAGTGTGCCAAACAGGCCCATTATATTTCCAAGTGTTTTACACAAGAAATATTCTCACATCTTAAAGAATATTTCTAGTCACTAATACTACACATATAAATGATTCATATTTATATACAGTAAAACCTATATAAAGTAATACTCTATATAAGAATTGGGGATATGCAAAAAGAACCGATCGGAATCAAAACCGGTGAGTATCCGAGATTCTAGTTCTAAAAAATTAGAACTGATACTATGCGGTTCTAGTTCCACTAGTATAAGAATTAGAATCAAAACTAGAACCAAGACCCGGGTAGAAATCAGGACTAAACTATAATTTTTGTAAACTTTTGGTGGTGTATTTGTAATTTTTTGGGGTGTATTTGTCATTTTTGTGAATAGTAGGGGGTAATGTAATTCTCCCGAATACATAGAATTGAAATTGGAACCTGTAACACAGGTTCTGGTTCCAGGCTTTTAGCAATCAAAACTAGTCGGTTCTGGTTCCATAAGATTTAGACGGGTACCCGGATAGTCCACCCCTAATAGGAATAACCTCCATGTAGTCATAAAAATTTTAGTCTCAACTTGGGCTAGTTATAAATAAGAATAAATTTCACATTGTGATATATTATAATTTTTTTAGGTCTCGTCTTAAGGAACTTGTCTTCATATAGTAATAATTATACGTATATTGCAAAAAAAATATATATATATATATATGCTATGAGTTCATGTATTAACTTTAGGTGGTATGGTTCATTTGCTAGAAGAAGAAGGAAATGTATCACTTGAATTGGTTGAAGATTGCATGGGTTGTGTTGTAGTATAATGTATTTATAGAATTTACGTTGAGAGAAAAAACATTAAAGAGAATGCAAAATTTTATATTATTAAGATGACTTTGCATATTCTCAAAACTATATAGATATATGTACAAGCTTTTTGAAACTATTAATTAATTATTAATGTAATTCATTATTTACCTCTACACTACTTGCAATAGGATAACTAAATCAAAACAATAATTTTTTGTAACTACACCACCTCTTCACAATAATAAATCAGTTTGGTCCTACCATTATGACTATACAATAATGCTAGCTCTACAACATTCTCTCATAACCCTTGACGTGAAAGCTTACAAATAGGCAAGCAAGACCCATACAAGAAGGTGGGACTTATTTTGTGAGCTAATTAATGACGATTTGCCCCGTCTAGAGTTCTGAGAGAAGGTTGTGAGATTGGATTGTGGATCGAGCATAGAGGTAGCAGTGGGCTGTGTCGGGCCAAAATTTCCACGTCCCACCGTGCCATGGGTCGTGCCGTGTCAAACAACCAAAACTCAAGGCCCATGGCCGATGGGTCGTGTCGTGTCGTGCTGTGCTTTTGTGGGTCGGTTCACATGTCGCATATATAGGCTTTTCTCATAAAAATTAATTTTTTTTTTTAAATTCATGGGTTGTGCCGTGTCAGCCCACATGCAAAATCCTAAGCCCACAACATGGCCCACGGGCCATGGCACGAAACAAAATTTTCATGCCGTCCTAGAAAAATTGTGGGTTGTGCCAGCATGGCTCATTATCACCTCTAACCTAGCATTACTCTATGACTATATAGAGGTTTTTTGTTCCACCATTATAACTATATAGATGTTTTTGGTTACACTATTATGACTACATAGAAGTTTTACTATATAATGTATTATAATTTATAAGTTTGGTAATATTATGTAAATAAAATCAGAATATCAATTTTAATATATTATCCATCGTGGTTATGAATATATTAGCGTCACCTTAATTATTAAAAAAAAAAAAAAAAGTAATATCAATTAATACAATGATTTCATACTAGCACAATCACATTAATTGTTTCAAACCTTAATTTTAACAAACAGTGGGCTAATTTTTTAAGTGTAATTTTATTTGGAGTTTTATAACTACCAAAAATCTATTGTATTATGTTTATTAATGAGTAATATTTATTCTGCCAAAATTTAGATTCTCATAATCTGATTGAATTAATGAGATTAGATTCGTACATAAATTATTTATACTAATAAATATAATACTAAATATAGAAATTTTACAGGTCAATATGTAAAAGGTCTGTGCCTCATATTAAATATTCAACATTGAATGTGATGTGATCTTGGCTTGAAATGGTCCATTCTTAATTTATTATCGGGAGAACGAAAATTTCCCACCCAAGGTTCGGCGAAACACCCTTTCCCACCAATTAAGTTTTAAAATGACACTTTTCACCCTAATGAATTCTATTAATATTTAACTAAAAAGATAAAAATATTTTTAAATAGTTTATTGTAAATTAAAATTTAGTTAAGTTAAAATCCTTACTTATTTGATTATTTATTAGTTTAAATATAAAAATGCATTTTTCTCTTTATTTATTTAATTAATTAGAAATATTAATTTTCTATGTTAATTAATAAAAATAAAAAATATTATAAATTTAGTAGATTATTGAATAATAGTGATAGAATATTGATGATATTATAAATAAATAAATAAAGAAATATTTATGTCATTTAATTTTAAATAATTTTATAACATTATTTTTAAATTTTTAGGTAGGTTAACTATTTTTTCTTTTTTGACTTTTTAATATTTAACTTTTTGGCTAATTAAAAAATAATAAAAAATCTATAAAATCAAATATTTAAGGGCATTCTCGCCTTTTCAATAAAATATTAACGAAAAACATAATAGAACCTAACGAAAGATGGGAAACTATCATTTTGAAATTTGAAGATTGGGAAAGTGTTGTTTTGCCAAACCTTGGTGGGAAGATGTCGTTCGCCTTTTATTTTCAGAAGTCGTCCCAATCCCGCACCACAGAGAAATTAATAATAATTAATACACAAATCTAACCAATTAAATGCAAGTTATTAACCTCTCAAATTTAAGTGATCAGAGATCTACACAAACATAAAGAGAGGAGCTACAAAGAGAAGAGCCTAACATCCAGAATCCCAAAGGGTTTTTTAAGGCTCATCTCCCTCCTCCCAGTCTTCTACCTCTTCATCACTCTCCCTTCAAGCCTCTCCTCCCTCAATCTCACCGGTTGCACCTCTTTCTATCTCACACGGCTTGCCAACTTCAACCTCCTCCTCTTTGCCGTTGGTCAAGGCCCCTTATGTCAACCTAATAAACTCTTCCATTTTATCTTGGTGGCTTCTCTTCCCATCAAAATAAAACCAAACCCATCTCCCCAAATCTGCAGTCCAATCCAAAAATCACATCAAGTTTCTAAATATATCAAACTAGTCATCAAAATTGTACTTGTAGTTATGTTACTTCTAGTCCATGGCTATCGTCAATATATACATCACAAAGCACTCTTAATCCTTCATTTTTACCCAGTGTATCTTTCACTCGAAATTATCCTAGCCATGCGTGCTACCCTAGCTTGTATTTTTGGCTTTGAGCTCGAGCCACAATTCAACAAGTGCCATCTAGCCACCTTACTAAAAAACTTTTGGGGCCGCAGATAGAACCTTATGGTCACAGATATTCTATGCCTTAACGTATATAATCTAGTACAATGTATACTCGGTCGTATAATCAGAGAAAAGTGAATTCAATATCCAAGTGTCATTATCACATTTGTTGTCTCAAGTTTTATGCATAAGGAGATTTTTTATCATCTTTTACGTGTGCTTCCTACGTCGGAAGTGACATGGTTTTTTGTCCTACAAAGGATAAGTGTAGCTATTGAGATTTTCATTAAGAAGAACTTAGCCATTCAATGACAGTTGTCCCCAATGGTTTCAAGGCCGGTGGTGGTGTTCTTGGTGATGACTGTTATTTGGTTGTTTTTCCCTCCTTTGTAAGAAATAATATTTTTTTATAAAAGTTTGGAAGAGTACTTAATTATTATAAATTATATAAAAAGATGTTAAGAATGTAATAACTAAGTTAGAATAAGGTTTAATTTTGTGCCCAAGATAGAAATTATTGTACCATAAGGCCTATTGTGCACATAAGAGCTATCAATATTTAGTGCATGTACTTTCTTCCTTTATGACTTTATATCATCATGTGGTAAATCTGACTTTACTAGGGGTAAGTGATCTTATATTACTTGATTATCATGTTTGGTTGTCAAGTAATATAAGATACCGACAATCTTTAAATACCAATAGTGGTTATTATTGGTAATATTGGAGGTAATTTGATTACCTCCATTTTCTTAGGTATTATAAGATTACCAGGGTTATCTCTTTTTGTTACAATTTTATCCCTTATTAATAAAAATTTTAGACAATAATGCCCCTATTTTAAAAGAAATTTACAGTAATATCTTATTTCAATTTTACCCTTGTTTAATTAAAATTTTGGACAATAATGACTTTATATTTAAAACAATTTACAGACCACCATTGTCACCCGGCCACCACCATCGACAGTGGGCCAACCACCACGGACCGCCGTCGAAAAGTCACCAAAGTCCCTCACCAAAGTCCCTAAAAAAGAACGAGATTCCGTAGGAGGCTCTGAGAGGCTTCGGTGTGGCCGTTAACAGCTAGACGGTTAGATCCGACCTGATATGGCCATTTTTGGCCATCGATATGGCCAGAAACGGCCATATCAAAGCCTCTTGGTCACAGTGAGCTACTCACAGGGACTTTCGGAGACTTCCGACGGTGGTTTGCGGTGGCGGCAGGAGGTGAAGGTGGAGGTGATTTCATCATAAATTAAAGTTTTATATAAGCAGGGGTGTTTTAGCTAAATCTGAAATATTAGAGGTTAAAAGAATTATTCAAAAATTAATAATAAAAATAATATTATATTAATATTTAAAAAAAGATAATTTAGTAATTTAAATAAGATACCAACCAATTTATTTTCCATAACATAACATATCCACCAACTAACCAAACATATTTTTCTAAAAATTCTTAGTAATCTTTCAAGGTAATCTAGCTTTTCAATA
This sequence comes from Pistacia vera, assembly GCF_008641045.1. Classification (NCBI taxonomy): domain Eukaryota; kingdom Viridiplantae; phylum Streptophyta; class Magnoliopsida; order Sapindales; family Anacardiaceae; genus Pistacia; species Pistacia vera. The sequence continues at coordinate 79,010 of NW_022196779.1, read as the reverse complement.
ATCCAATATTCCTAATAATCTAATATTTCTGAACCAAACGCTCTTCTATGCGTAATGTTTGATTTTAAAAGGTAAATATAACGTTATTATTTATGAGGCTCAAAGAATTGTGCATTTTCTTGCCTCAGCATAAAATGCGACTACCGAGGCAAAGGTGTCAAGGGTAATCTTTTAAGAAAAGTGTAAATCTCACCTGCATTGGATTATGTAAAATATGGGGTTCTAAATAAAATTTACAATTTCAAAGATTTTTGGTATTTACTATTACTTAATTTGTTATTTTGCTAGTAAAAGCTATAAACTGAGAATTAAACTTAACCGAATAGTTAATTAGGATTTTTGGGTGTATTATTCAAGAGATTTTGAATTCAATTCACCTTGACCCTTAATAGAGGTGACTATTAGCATTCTCACTTGACTGATAGTTCTAGAGTCCCAGGACTGGATACCCCAGGTCATTAAAAAGAAAAAAAAAAAACTGAAAATTCAGATAAGTTACTAATTTCTAGAGAGAAACTTTTAAGCTTACAACGCAACTTATTTTACCTTGAATAGTCAAGTAAATCTGCCTTTCACATTTTAACAAATCAGTCAAGACTTTTGCATTTATCATTCACACTGCTGCTTCATGGAACTTAATTTCCGCAGGACAGAAGCTTCAACGAAGCTTATGAGTAAACGCCCTTTCCTTTCTAAAAACATTATCACCACCATTTCCAAATTAAAATTTATATGTCAACTTGGTAGTATTCAATTAAATAATCTCACTAACAACAACTTGGGAGAGAATTTTCTGTAAAATAAAATTGGTTAAATTGAATTTAAAATAATTTCTCAGCTGGTTTTCCAGCTCAGAATCAGATTATTTCAAACCTATCCCATATGTACTTCAAAATTTAACGGGTTATGAATGAAATTTCGCAGGAGTTGTGTGAAAGTACTATTAATTGTTGACTTGGAATTGTATGATTGAGAAAGTCAATTGAAGATGGAAATTTCTAGAAAGTTGGATGAATGAATCTTTCTTGCAACATCAAGGAAATTTAGATGCAGCGTCTAACTGTGGATGATACTTTTCTTGAATGCTCAAAAAATGGAAAAAATAAAAATCTCAGGATTCTTAACTTGTTCATTCGACCAAATCAAAATAATGAAAGCGATTCTCATCCAGATACTAATACTTGCTTTACCTTATTTTTAAAAAAATAAATTAATCTAATTAATATTATTTTAAAAAAGGCGCTGAATTAGGGACCGGAGAATTATCGGAAATTTCCAATTGACACCCCTGAAAAGTGAAAAGTCCAGAGTTTGAAGGGTAAAATGGTAAATTAAACAAGCTTAATACGGACCAATGACTGAATTAATAATTAAATAAGAAATGGAATAATAATTGGTAGTTTGGTACTCTTTTTATTTATCGTTTCGTCTTTATAAATTCATCAAGTCAATCATACTCTCGCACAACACGGTCGCTCCAATTCTCTTCTAGACCCTTCGTTTCAGTTCTCCTTCTCTGTAAACTACAACTCTGCAATGGCTACCGATCTCGAAAAGAAAGCTAAAGAGGCCTTCATCGACGACCACTTTCAGCTTGCAGTGGATCTGTACTCCCAAGCCATCGATATTAACCCTAATAACGCTGAGTTATATGCTGACCGCGCTCAAGCCAACATCAAACTCCTAAATTTTACTGGTATCTTTCCACCTTCTTTGAATTGTTTTAAAGTTTTTATTATCCAGTGTCCAATTTTGAAAATTAATAAACTTATTTTGTTAACTGTTATTTTGCGTGCAGAGGCTGTGTCGGATGCAAACAAAGCAATTAAGTTGGACTCTTCAATGCCCAAAGCCTACTTGCGTAAAGCGTGAGTCACGTATACTTCAATTAGATTTTTGATTGATGCTTTTTTGTTTTTGTTTTTTTGTATTTTAATCATTTGTTGAGATGTTCCTTTTTAATTATTACTGCCAATTATAAGATTATGGTATTCATATTATCGCATTAGTGGATGAATCTCTTCATTGTTATTTAATCAACGATTTGGTAAATATCTTCTGTACTTATGAGCTTGTGAGAGATTGGACCGCCCTTCGAGTTGTAGAGGCAATCAATTAGCAACTCTGTCAGTTTTGTTGAGAATTGGAGTTTTGACAAGGATAATTTTGAAATATATAAGCTGAATGATTTGGTTCTATTAGTGTCCAAATTTGGGTAAGAATGATGTTTTCAGGGCTGATTATGGGTTAGCAGTTTTAAGGACCTTTAGTTTCAGTTACCATTGCCCATTTTATTTTGAAAAGAAAAATAAACTAGTTTGTTTGTCCATTACGTGGATGTCATGTTTTGTATCATTTGACTCTCATTGGTTGTTTATTGATGTGATTGGAGGGTAAATTGTGTGCTTTGTATGGTGTTTTTTGTTGATGGAATCTTGCCAATTGATTTTCCTTATTCTTCCGTTTTCATGTGCAGCACTGCTTGCATGAAGCTTGAGGAATATCAGACTGCGAAGGCAGCCTTGGAAACAGGTGCCACACTGTCACCGGGAGAATCAAGATTCACCAACCTAATAGAAGAGTGCAATGAGCGCATAGCTGGTTTGTAGTTTTCTTCTGCTTTTTTTATTTTTCTGTTTCTTTCATTGTGCAAGTAATGAAGGCTTATTGACCTATATCAACCTGAGATGCTGTAGAACCCTTTTGGTACCAAGAAATTTTAGGGAGAGAGAAGAAATACCCAAAGAGTAATTTCAGATTAATGAAAATATCTAGTGACCTTCTAATCTTAGTTAAAGACCTTGCGTTTCTTTTCAGAGGAATGTGGTGATTTGCAAAAGGATTTATCAGAAAAGCCTCCAACAGATGTATCTACAAGAGATGCTCAGCCAGAATTGAACTTTCCCAACCAGGGGACAGTGATACCAGTAGCCAAACCAAAATTCAGGTTTGTGCTAAAATTTGTTCTTGTTTAGACTTTTCTGAATTTAATAAGTCCTGTACATGGAGAAGTCAATATCATCTGCTCTTCGTAGTTTTCACATTCTTGTAGATTGCATTTACATTTTGGGATTTGAGTGTGAATGAGTTATGATATTTTCTTTTAATTCCTTTGCAATGCCATTGTTAGATTTGCAAAAGGAAGAGAAGGAAAGGAAAACAGATTGAGAATGAAGGTGATTTATCTCTCTAGGATAGGGGACAACCTTGATACATTAATCAACAGATATTCACAACCTTCATATATTGGCCCGAACTTGTTATAATCTATCACTCTCCTTAAGTTAGAGTAAGATATCAAACATGCCAAGCTTGCAAAAATTAAGCAATTGTCCTTTACTCACAGCCTTGTTAAGCATGCCTTCTAACTGTATTATTAGAACATAAGTTTTAAAGCTTGCTTTTTAATACCGTTTCACAACAAAAAGACAATTCAATATTTGGTTCCATGACAAAACAATTTTAAGGGCTTGTAGTAGGTGAACCTCATCTTTTGTATGATAGACTTTATCCTGAACATCTCACAAGCTATGTTACCTATGATTTTGTGTTGTAATACTATGGTAAATTTATTTAATTAATGAAGGAAAGGGAACGTGACTGATATATGGACCACAATTCTACTAATTTCAGCTTTTAACTGAACAACACTAAAATTTGTGATTGATAGGTAGGAAAAAGGATTAAGACTTGACTTTTAACCATATATTACCATTGTGTTCTTCTCACAATTTCATATATGCTCAAATAAAAGCTTATTTCAAAAGATGATCCAATTCTGATGGTTATTTTTTGCTTTAAAACAGGGAGAATACAAACATATTTGCAAATTAACCATTTCATATCCATAGGGGATTTTTTATATTATTGTATTACTTCTAAAACTTCACATCAGATAATAATAGTTGATGAGAGTTACTTCAGAAGGGAAAAAAAAGAAGAAAAAAAGAAACTGGATCTGGCAAGTATGATTTGGAGATCAGATTATATATGGATAGAATTTATAGCAGGATCTCATAGTCATAGATTTATATTATCATATAATAACTGTATTGGGATAATTGGTTAACCTATTAATTGACATCTGTGCAGGCATGAACATTACCAGAAGCCTGAGGAAGTGGTCGTGACCATATTTGCAAAGGGGATACCAGCTAAAAGTGTTTCTGTTGACTTCGGTGAACAGATAGTATGATGCACATCAATTCTTTATTCACTGTGTTGTGGTTCATTTTCTTTAATGTTTTGGGTTAAAGATAGATAAACCAGGCAAAGGCTAATTTTTTTTTTTTTTTTTTTTTTTGCTTTATAGCTAAGTGTTAGCATTGATGTTCCCGGTGAAGAGGCATATCATTTTCAACCTCGCTTATTTGGAAAGGTATTGCAGTAGTTATTGATTTCAGTAAGTAATCAGAAGTATATCAACATTTAGAATTTCTTACTTGATGACGGAGGGAAAATCATAGAATTCATGAATTTCATTAGATTTTGATAATGGTGTGGGATTAAGAATTAGGAAATCTTTTTAAACAGAAAATTTTATTTATTTGCGTGGCGAATAAAGTCTTGATTTATGTTCTTGCCTTAGCTGGCAGTGGATTTGTTTAGTCTTTTTTGGAACCATTTGCTCAATAATTTTTACTTGTCTTTGATCCTTATTGTACTTTTTGGTCTTTTGCAAACAGATAATACCCACGAAGTGCAGATATGATGTGTTGTCTACCAAAGTTGAAATCCGTCTCGCAAAAGCTGAACCAATACATTGGACAGCTCTTGAATTCACCAAGGAAAATCCAGTTTTGCAAAGGGTTAATGTATCATCTGGTAGGTTGATGTTCTTGTAATATAACAATTTCTTCAGATCTCACTTTGATGTCAAGGTTATCTTGTGTTTGGGTCACATTTTTTGTCACTCACTTCACTTACATGAAGACATTATCATGCACCTGTGCGCATATAATTTAAAATCTTAAAGTAAGACGCTGGATCAACTTATAAGTTACTTGATAGAGTTCATGATGTAAATCCATGTGGAGAACTACAATAATGTTTTAAATCTCTAATTTGTGGTCAGGGAAGCTAGAATGAATTTTTTTCTGTTGCAGCAGTACTGTAAAATCCTTGTCATTGAAGATGTTGAAACTCATATACCTGCCTTTTGTTTTTGTTTGTCAAAATGCATATATTTTTAACAAATAGGGTTCAGAATTTTCTTGTCTGGTAGCCATATGTCTGCTCTGCTACTAGACGGCATAATTAATACTTTGATTGGTTCAGTTTGAAATTTTGATGGGCTTGTTAATGTTTGGTAGTCAGATGACATTAATGATAAAATGGCTTAGGTCTCTTTAGTAATTAGTGAGAAAATAATACAGGGGAGCCCATTATTATTCTTGAAAATAGAAGGAACTGTTTGTGATGTTTGACAAACTGCTTAGTTTCAGGGTTTATGAGGTGGGAACCCGGTGGGTAGACTAGGATACTTGGTAGCTAATGAAAAGCTTGTGCCTGAACTTTTTTGTGGTTGCTTCAGTACCAATGTCGTGATTGGCTTGCCGACTTTAACATTCTTCTTATATCCCTTTCAACAAGTATAATACTTGCGACTGATTTTGCAGTTACTGGATCTCAACGACCAACTTACCCATCCTCAAAACCTACAAAAGATTGGGATAAGCTTGAAGCTCAAGTGAAGAAAGAGGTGTGCCTAAAATTTAGGTTTTTTTTTTGGTTTCTATGTTTATGAGAACTTCTCTTCAGAAATACATCTCTGTAAAAGGCATGATTCTTTGTCACCTGTCTTCCAGGAAAAGGATGAGAAGCTAGATGGTGATGCAGCTTTGAACAAGTTTTTCCAAGACATTTATGCCGATGCTGATGAGGACACAAGAAGAGCCATGAAAAAATCTTTTGTAAGAAAATTTGGCCCCATCTATGTGTTAATTCTAACCTGTAATATGTGTCAAATCTTAATGTTGTTGATCCTGTTTTACAGGTGGAGTCAAATGGGACAGTGCTCTCTACAAACTGGAAAGAAGTTGGTTCCAAGAAGGTAGAAGGAAGTCCTCCAGATGGTATGGAAATGAAGAAATGGGAGTACTAAACTCTCCAACTGATTATAATTGTAATTTAGAGTTTTGATTTTTGGTCTGTGAAACTTGTCAGAACTTCTTGAGAGACTCCATTTTATTTTTTGTTGCTGGTTGTGCTCCAATGTCTAGATTTAATCATTAAATACATTTTCTTTTCTTTTGTTTAAAGGTTAGATGTTTTCGTTGTGCTCAAAACTGGTCACTCCTGAAGCTTCAATGGTGAACTTTTGCTTTTAAATCTCATTACTCTTTGTTGATTTAAAAACTTACGCATGACCCGAGTGCCCAAGACTGAGTGACCGTGATTTCCACTGGTCAGGAAGAAAACTTTGAAGAAATAGGCACATGGTCCCCTCTATTTTGCACTTGGAAAGCCATGAAGTGATTTTTTTCCCCCATCTCTTTGCTGTAATTGTATTTCAGTTATCATGGATATTCAATACTACGAACACTCTTAGTCACTAATTACTTGAAAAAGTGTCTTTCAAAGAGAGTACATTCACCACCTTCAAATGATTTCAATTTGTTCTTTATTTCTTGTCTTATATAAGTAAATCCTAAAAGACAAACTATATCCTTTTAACTTTTTCCAAGAATAAGATCAAATTTCTTAAATTGAAAAAATCTATCTTGCATGCATGTTACCTCTAAATATAAGAGTCAAATTGTTATGCTTTCCTTGTTAAAACCTATGTTTTAAAAACTGGACCAGTCGGTTGGACCGGTTGAACCATCGACTGGTCCTTTATTCGGTCTAAGACATAATTAGAACCGTTTATAACATTTGGCTCGGATTAGACCGGATTTGAATCGACGGAACAGTGCTGAACTGTCGGTTCAACCAATCCAGTAGAAAAACCGGGTCACTAAGAAAAAACCCACCTTCATCTTCATCTTCACTCTTAACTCTTTCCAATTCTCAGAACTTATCAATTTGAGTCTTCCCCATGAAATTTTTCGCTATATTTGTAAAATGGCCTCCAACTTTCCTCCTCACCTTTTTATCCACACGTCTCCCTTAGCTTCTTTCTCCCATGGATTCTATTTTCATTTCTTTCTCACTTCCCTCTCCATTCGCTGCTTTCAGTCTTCCTCGTGAGAACTAATTGCTGTTTTTTTGTTTTTATTGATTGATAAAAGAGAAGCCATCAAATCTGTAAAATGAATCTCAACTTTTCCCTTACCTTTTTATCCACGCGCCTCCATTGGCTTCCTTCTCCCATGGATTTTACTTTTATTTCTTCCTCACTTCCCTCTTCATTCTTCAGTCTTCCTCATGAAAATTAATTGACAATTGTTGCTTTTTTTATTTTTACTTATTGATAAAAGGGAAAAGCTTGGATATTTGAAAATTAATTGACAATTGTTGCTTTTTTTATTTTTACCTATTGATAAAAGGGAAAAGTTTGGATATTTGAAATTAAAATGTATTGAAATATGAAAAGAAAGAAATTAATTAATGAGAAAGTAGAAGAAGGAGTGGTGGAGAAAAGGAGAGAGAAAAAGAGGGGCTTTTTGCTGATGAAAGGGGTGGCTAGAGAATGAAGATTTGAAATTGAAAAGTGTTGGACTGTGAATTTGAGAATATGTAATTGAAAATAAATTAATTAAAAGAGAGGAATGGTGAAGAATGAGTGAGAAGGAGAAAGTGAAGAAGATTGAGGTTTTATGTATTCAACCTTTATTTTTTTTAATGATGTCAACGGTCAAATTGACCGGTTAACTGGTTGGACCAGTCAAACTGGGAATCAAACTTTTAACCGAGTTAAGGTTTGCTTCGGTTTGTAAAACACTAGTTAGAATAACAAATGTTCAATCCCGTTATGCAAAAAAGGTAGATTCGGGGCAGCCAGAACCAGCCAAGAAGTAGATGAAGCTGAGGAGCATCTCCTTTCAATGTTACTGTTAAGAGTGTTTAGTATAGTCAAGTACTCCGGGGGTGTGTGTGTGTGTGTGTGTGTGTGTGTGTGTGTGTGTGTGGGTGTGGTGTTTGTGTGGGGGGGGGGGGGGAATGTGATTTCACTGATTTGTGTCTGCAACTTATCTGTCCAAATGCGTTATTTTCGCGGCGTAGTTTAAAGTACATTAATAAAAATGAATATTGAGAAGAAAACCAAATCGCATAATAATAATTATGTTAAAACAGAATAAAAAAAACTGATTTGGGCAGCTTGTATTTTTATTCTGATTTGGGCAGCTTGTAGTGCACGTGACCAGACAGAACCCGTTTGTTTCATTATTATATTTAACTTTTGTACTCTGATTTTTTAAATAAGCATCTGCCTACTTATTCAGGAAATCAGATTTTAGAAATTTGATTCCTGACTTCTGATTATGCAGGCGGCGGTGCAGACTTTTTTTATTTTTTTCCTTTTTCTTCTTTTTCTTTCTCCTTCTGCTTCAGTTTTCTTCCACGGGTCCACCTTCATATATCACTACCATCTTCTTCTTCAAAGATCACAGCCACCTTTTTTTTTTTTTTTTCCTTCGTTCTTCTTTTTTCTCCTTCTTCAGTTTGGCTTCCACCTTCTTCTTCAAAGATCGGAAACCTGTGACGGCAGTTTACTTTTTCTTTTTTTCTCCTTTCCTATTTTTTTTCCTTCTTCTTCAGCTTATCTACGACTTCCACATTATTCTTCAAAGATCAGAACCGCCGCTACCCTCTTCCACATTTATTCTTCAAAAATTACAAACGCACCGCCATCCTCTTCCACGTTACAACCACCATAACACTCTCTTCCACCTGCATTCAAAAACACCACGCAAAAACACCTTCTTTCGGTTGCCTCCGACAAACCGAGGCCAGCAGGTACGACCACGATCACCGGCCACCATTTTCGAGTTATTCGGACCACCTTGGGCCACCCTGCTCCAACCCCAGGCCACCAGTTTCGAGCGCGACCACCGGCGCCCAGAACTGAAGATCTGCCACCATCTCGGTTTCCTCATCCAACCCGAGCCCAGCATCCTTTTTAACCACCGTCGGCCACCCTCCAAACCGAGGCCACCATCTTCCGATTGCCACCATCGGTGCACATTTCCCAGTGAAGTTCACCCACCGTCGGCCACTCACCTCCAACCAAGAGCCACCAAAGTTCCAACCGGTTTGGGTTTTTCAAAAGGTAAAAAAAATAAAAAGGGTAGATGAGGGGGGAAACGAAAATGATATGAAATATGCGAACTAAATGTACATGTGAAAGGGGTAATTTGCATTAAAAAAAAAAAAAAAATATTTGGAATAAGTTAAAATGCCTTTTAAATAGGTAAAGAAATGTGAAAGGGGCAATTTCGTCAATCAAAATTTGCAAAATTGGGTTTGATTATTTTATTATCAAGTTCCGGAAATTTGTAGTTGGGACGTCTATTTTTTATTTTAAATTGTAACATATTATGTTAATTTAATTCGTTCATTTTTTTTGTAACATTTGGAAATATTTTCAAAATGGTGCGTTTTGAGATTGTTAAATCATACCGTTATGTAATTAACTGTTACTAATATAAAATATCCATCTGTTTTGTAGGTTTAGAGTTGCTGTATGAAGAGGTGTTTGTAATAAAAGTGCCATGTCATAGGATTCAGTACTACTATAAGCAAAGGAGGTAGGTTCAACGTTTTTATAGACTTCGAGTCTGCTGTAGACATCTTTTGTTGTATTGACGCCTTTTAGTAGTGTCGGATCAAACAAGGTAACAGTTTCTCTACATTTAGTTTATGAGGGTCTAATTTGCGTAAGTGAGTGTTGATGTGTTTGCTTTATTATTACAATGTCTCAATTTTATTTGTCGTTCCATTGTACCGTTGTTAGATGAGTAATAACGTTAGCTGGTCCAATGAGATGACCCACCGATTTTTGATTCTGTTGTCTGAGCGTGCGAAAAATGCCCATGGTATTGTATTAAAACGATGGATTATCAGAATATGTTGGCTGATTTGGAACTATTGGCTGGGAAGAAGCTCGACGTAGGACAATTAGTTTTTAAGTTCTTCTGGTTGAAAAATACCTAGAATGCTTGGTGCAAACTTATGCAACACATGGATTTCGGTTGGGATCATTAGAACCAAATGCCAACATGTTTCGTAGAGGTTTGGAGAGAATATGTAAATGTAACTTTTCATATTTTTAATTCATATTAATCTATGACATCGTACGTTTTACGCATTTTTCCTTGAGAAACACATTAGTGTATGTCTGTTTTCGTTACTAGCATAACAAACAGGCGACACAGTTCTTTTGTAAGGGACTTTCGTATAAGGAGTTATATGAGGACATTTTTGAAAAGCAAAGCGCCATTGGAAGATTCGCGTACACATCAACGTCCGAACTAATGGATTCGAACTACAATTCATCTGAACATGGACCGACTGAGAATGACGATAATGAGTTCGAACTTGATCCGAATTGAACAACAAGAGAACAACGATTAAACATCTCTAGTCATGGAAGACCTTGGGGGAGGAAGAAGACATCCGGCCAGAGAGAAGAACTTGTGGATGTGAATTTAGAGGTGGAACAAATGGGTTGGGTTAGGCGGGTCAACCCTAACTCGACCCGCATTAAGACAGGTTCAATCCGGATTGCCTAAAAGGTAGGCCAGGTTGAACTCGGCTCGCATATACTTCGCTGGGCAGGCCGGGTTTTAATATGTCAACACGGCAGGTTAAATTTTTTATTTAAAAAAAAAAAAAACCCTCCAACTCGCTGGGTTAAGAGTTTTCAATCCCACGGGTTGGCTGTTGCAAGCCAACGGTTAACCTGTTGGGTTGACTTGCCGGATGGCAACCGCCAACCCAGCGGGTTGGACCAAAAAAATTAAGTAATAATTTTTTTTTCAAATACCTCTTTTACCTTTGAAATATAACCGTTTCATAGCAGTTGAAAGAGTCTTTTTCGTCATTTTTTTTCTATAAATAGGGTCTAAACTCTCATATTTTCTCACATTCCAAATTCTCTCAGTCTCTCATTTTCTCTAACTTCTATTGAAATCTCTCAATTATTATATTTGTTGTTAATTTGCTCTCATTTTAATTTTTGTTAGTTTTTGTAATTTTTAATTAATATTTCCAAATTCTAATTCTCCTTTTTTAATTTTTCATTTCTTCTATATCAATTTCTTTTTTTTAACTACAATAGATATATATTTTCATCTAATTGATTTTGATGATGAAAGAAACTATCATAGTTCTCATGAATTTACTAACATAAATGCAATAGATTCAAATAGTCTCACTTTCACAGTCTTAGAATCTGATACATCTCATAATATTTCCCCGATTCCTCTCTATGTTGCTATAGCTCCCGGTGGTTCTAGAAGTCGTCCTCATCCAACTTCATCTAAAGCAGAAGTGGGTTCATCAACTGTTGTCGAAACCGACGACAGGCGCACATAAGACGTTTGAGTGTATTTTGATAAGTTTTACAAGGCAGAAAATGAAGTTCAAGTGAAGAAAGCAAGATGCATGTATTGTGGAAATATCTATAAAGCTAATTCAGGTAATGATATTAGTACTTTAAAAAGGCATGCTAATAAACATATTACTCAACATGAAAATAGAGAAACCAATCAAACTCAAATAACTAATATGGGTATTACTTGACGTTATAATTCTGATGTATATAGGGAACAATTAGCTTTATATATTGTTGCAACTGATCAACCTATTAATATGGTTGAAGATAAATATTTTGAAAGATTTATTAAAATTTTTTTTTTTCAAGATCTAAAAGTTATTCTAAAACTATAACTAGAAATGATTTAATAAAATTGTTTGGGAAAATAAAATTAGAATTAAAAAATAAAATACATAATTGTCATGTTAGTGTGGCTCTAATCGTCGATATTTGGAGTGGTCAAGCTAAACAAGATTATATTTGTGTGATTAGTCATTATTTTGTTAACGAAAGTAAATTAAATAAATCTTTATTAGGATTTAGATTAATGAATGTGGATCATAGTGGTTGTAACAGCCACTACTACTCAAATTCTCATAATAAAATACATATAAAATAATATAAAGAAATTGGGTCCAAAATTTTCTTTTTATTAAATATATATATATATATATATTTTTTTTTTTACAAATATCTACATTTTTACACAAAATTATAATGTGTACAAAAGTAATAAAAAACATAATAGACAGTGTAACCGCTTTTCCTCGAGCGCTGACGTCCATCCGACCATGTCCTCACCTAGATCCTGCAAAACATAGAAAAACAACGGGGTGAGCACTAAAATAATGTTCAGTAAGTAAATCCTCTACTTATTTATCCCTGTAACTCTCTCTCTAATTCTTTTCTTACAACTCCTCATTCAATTTCTTTTTGGGTACTTCTCTCTTTCTTTCTCTTTCTCTTTCTCTTAGAACTCTTTTCTAATAACTCTTTCGTAAGTCACGGCCCCATCTTATCGGGGGCACGGTCGGGACTCGCTCCCACTCTACGTGATCTCTACTCATTCTAGCCGATCGGACTCGGTTATGCATGGATTCGGAACCCTTGGCCATGTGAGTGTATAATCTCTCTCTCGGGTACTGTATAGCCCTCATCCGCATGCACTCTCACGGGCTATACCACTTCTCTATCTCATACTCATGCCGCTCTCTTAATACGGCGTACATGCGGGAATACTCTACCCATTACTCACGGGTTCCCCATCGCACAACCTACTCTATTTTTTTCTCTACTATATCTCAAGCTACTTCTTGAGTGTATAAACAAATGTGTAGAGATAGCTCATGCTCACTAATGCACTTATGAAATGCCCTCCTCAAAACAGTCATTCTGCACAGGTTACACTAAAAAGGCCATAACTTGCGTTATACACTTCGGATTGTTACAGTTTTGGTCTCGTTTTAAAGCTTAGAAACAGGGCTATAACTTCTATGTTTTGGTCTCAGTCCAGTTCAATTTGTAAGATGCCCAAAAATCACTTAGAAAGTCACGGTAGTGACAGGACAAATTTCACTTAGGCATTTCATCAAACAACTCATGTGCATATAAACACTCTACTAAAATTTCTACTATACTTCATTCTCTAGCCATCCAAAATGGGGAAAAACTCCCTCAAATAACCATAATCCCTGTCAAGAAAAGCACTTACAAAAAGGTTTACACAACATCTCTCAAACTTTATCTCAAATTCTATTTCTCATCACACATCAAAAACACTTCTCATAATACATATTCATCTCAACTCAATTCTCAACAACATAACATACTTATACAAGCATACATCTCTACTCAATCTCTAAATCTCTACTCAAAAACTTATTCAAAACCCAAGTTGGTTGGATTTACTTACCTTGTGAAAAGGTGACTTCTTTAGCACTTTTCCTTTCCTTTGTTGTCTTGTTTCATTTCTACAACTCAAAACAACAACAACAACAATAACAACCAAATAAGACTTCACTATAACTATAAGAAAATTCACATCTAAAGCAAGAATCCTTACCTTAGGAAGCTTTAGATGAAATCTCTACTCAAAATTACTCAAAAGCTCTCCTAAATCCCTTAGAAATCTTGGAAAATTGGATGGAGAAAATAAGAGAACTTAGGCAAATGGAAGAGGCGGTGGAATCGATGAATAAAGGGTTTCTCTACACTTTAACTCTTTTTAGCTCATATTATAAGCATCATTTCCCATTTTGCCCTTGCCCTTCCTTAGAAATTCCATCTATATCCTTTGATTCTTTACAAATACACTCCCATCCAAACACAATCTCTACTAAATTTCCTTTCATTTTACTCCCGACTTTTCCTACTAATTAGGGGTAGAATGGTCATTATGCCCCAAAAGAAAAATTCTCTAAAAAACTCAAGAAATTTTGTATTAGGCTCCTCACCGCGGCGAAGCACTTTCCGTCGCCCCGGCGAAACAGGGCGAACCTACCCGTGGGTGCAGCTCCTTCTCGCCGCGGCGAAGCTTCTTCTTCACCCCGGCGAAGATTGGATTTCCAAACTTCACCAAAACTCAACCAATTTCAAGGCAACCATTCAACCAACTCAACATACCATGATAACGAACAAACTCAATTGAAGCTGAAAAAAGTAAACTTTTAACTAATACAACAAATCTTAAGTACATACCTCAAGTGGGATATTACAGTGGTCAACAAATTTATAATAAAATTGTTGAAGTTTTAGAAGAATATGATGTTAATAAAGTGATAAGTTTAACTTTAGATAATGCAAGTGTTAATAGTACAGTTATAGATTTTTTTAAAATTAATTCTCTTTTTAATGACAATTTGAAAATTTTTCACCAACGCTGTGCATGTCACATTATTAATTTAATTGTGAAAAGCGGTATGAAAAAAATTAGAGATAATATTGATATAATTAGGTATTCTTTAACTTGGATTACTAGTAGTAATAAAAGAAATACTGAATTTTAAGATGTTTGTATACAATTAAATATGTCTCTTAGAACTTTTGCATTAGACATGCTTATTAGATGGAATAGTACTTATTTAATGTTTGATTCATGTTTACCTTTGTAAATTTAATTAGTTATTTTGTAGCAAATAATAGAGATCCTCATTATTTGGTAAAAAATGATTGACATATAGCTAGAAAATTTCGTTCTTTTCTTAAAATTTTTTACGAATTCACTTTACAATTTTCTGGTTTGTATTATCTTACTAGTCCATTGGTAATACATATAATTATAAAAATTTTAGATTTATTTAGAAAAAAACAGAAATAATGAAATTTTAGCGAGATCAATACAGACAATAGAATTAAAATTTAAAAAATATCAGAAACCCATTCATTTTCTTTGTTGTTTAGGTGCTATATTTGATCCTAAAATTAAAGTAGCATGTTTAGAAAATGGTTTAGACACATTAATTGAAAATTTACAAAACGAAGTATATGTCAATCAACTAGGAGAGGTAAGAGAGTGTCTTGCATATGTATATTTTCAATATGTAAACATGTATGGGAACCAGGAAAGAGGCAAAATACCAGGGGAATTTGCATCAGAAGAAACAAATGAAGACTTTAACTCCTGGAGTGTACTTAATAGGCCGAAAAAGACCTGAACCCGAAGCACTTCCTCCTCTTCAGAAGCACCAACAACAAATGTATTGTCCTCCATGCAATTACAGAGTAATGAGCTTCACCAATATTTGGGAACCCTCGAAGTGTTACCAGCAGATCCACAACAAAGAGCCAACTTTGATGTCTTGGAATATTGGAAAACCAGAAAATGTATTTTTTCAGTATTTTCAAGACTTGCCTTGGATGTTTTTTCTGTTTCTGTCTCAACAGTCTCCTCCGATCAAACATTTAGTACAAGTGGAAGAATTTTAAATGAAAGAAGGACTAAACTTTAAAAAAAAAATGATTGAAATCCTCACATGTCTACGAGATTGGGAATAGTTGCGCCATCAGGATTAAAGGTGGAAAAATAACCCGCCCACCCCGGTTTGGCCCCACGACGGGTTATAGGAATTGGGTGGTTGGGTTAGGTCCGCCTCTTGGCCAAAAAGGCTAGCTTAGCCCGGCCTGCCAACCCTAACCCGACGGGTTTTGATGCGGGCTGAGCCGGGTTAGCCCATAGTTTTTTTTGGTTTTTAATTTTTTTTCTTTTGTGTAATTGTTTTTACTTTTTAGTTAACTTTTCAAATATCAATAATTCAATTAAATTAATTTTTTTTGTTAGCATTTTAAATATTAATTCAATTTTAATACAATGAAATTGTAATATAAGAAAAATTAGATTTATTCATTTATCAAAAATTAAAATAAGAAATTACAACAATTATTGCCTCGTTAAAAATCTTATCAGGAAAAACCCAATGGGTCAAAAACTTTGTAAGGAAAAAATAGTGCAATAATTGACTATTAATTTACAAAATAACTAATTTGGGGGTTGACTAAGACCTCCCTCATCCATATCATCTATATTACAAAATTGAAATGATTTTATTAAAGTATCATCGACAACATCGTATTGATCCTGATGGTGCGACCGTTCCCAATCTTGAAGACATGTGAGGACTTCAATCATTTTTTGTGAAAGTTTAGTCCTCATTTCATTTAAAATTTCTTCCACTTGCATTAAATATTGGTTCGGATGAGACGGTTGAGACAGAAATAGAGAAAAGATCCAAGGCAAGTCTTTATAATACTAGAAAAATACATTTTCTGTAAGACATCAAAGTTGGCTCTTTGTTGTGGATCTGCTGGTAACACTTCGGGAGTTCCCAAATATTAGTAAAACTCATTACTCTGCAACTGCATGGAGGACAGTACATTCGTTGTTGGTGCTTCTGAAGAGGAGGTTGTGCTTCGGGTTCGGTTCCTCTTTAGCCTATTAAGTGCATTCCAGGAGTCGAAGTCTTCATTTGTTTCTTCTGATGTAACTTCCCCGGGTATTTCACCTCTTTGCTGGTTCTCATGACTGTTTTCATATTGCAAATATACCTCTGCAAGACACTTTCTTACCTCTCCTAGTTGATTGACTTATGCTTTGTTTTGTAAATTTTCAGTTAATGTGTCTAAACCATTTTCTAAACCTGCTACTTTAATTCTAGGATAAAACATAACACCTAAACAATAAAGAAAAGGAATGAGTTTCTAATATTTTTTAAATTTTAATTCCATTGCCTATATTGGTCTCGCTAAAATTTACAGAGTAATGAGTTTTTATAATATCAGAAAAATACATTTTCTGTAAGACATCAAAGTTGGCTCTTTGTTGTGGATCTGCTGGTAACTCTTCGGGGGTTTCCAAATATTGGTAAAACTCATTACTCTGTAACTGCATGGAGGACAGTACATTCGTTGTTGGTGCTTTTGAAGAGGAGGTTGTGCTTCGGGTTCGGTTCCTCTTCAGTCTATTAAGTGCATTCCAGGAGTTGAAGTCTTCATTTACTTCTTCTGATGTAACTTCCCCGGGTATTTCGCCTCTTTGCTGGTTCTCATGACTGTTTTCATATTGCAAATATACCTTTGCAAGACACTTTCTTACCTCTCCTAGTTGATTGACTTATGCTTTGTTTTGTAAATTTTCAGTTAATGTATCTAAACCATTTTCTAAACCTGCTACTTTAATTCCAGGATCAAATATAACACCTAAACAATAAAGAAAAGGAATGAGTTTCTAATATTTTTTAAATTTTAATTTCATTGCCTATATTGGTCTCGCTAAAATTTAATTGTTTGTTTTTTTTCTAAATAAATCTAAAATTTTTATAATTGTATGTATTACCAATGGACTAGTAGGATAATACACACCAGAAAGCTTTAAAGTGGATTAGTAAAAAACTTTAAGAAAAAAATAAATTTTTTTAGCTATATGTCAATTATTTTCTATCAAATAATGAGGACCTCTATTATTTGCTACAAAGTAACTAATTAAATTTGCATAAGGTAAATATGAATCAAGCATTAAATAAGTACGATTCTATCTAATAGGGAGGTCTAATGCAAAAGTTATAGGAGACATATTTGATTTTATATAAACATCTTGAAATTTAACATTTCTTTTATTACTACTAATAATCCAAATTAAAGAATCCCTAATTCTATCAATATTATTTCTAATTTTTTATACCACTTTTTATAATTAAATTAATAATGTGACATGCACAGCGTTGGTAAAAAAACTTCAAATTGTCATAAAAGGGGAAATTAATTTAAAAAAAAATCTATAGTTGTACTATTAGCACTTGCATTATCTAAAGTTAAGCTTATCACTTTATTAAACATCATAATCTTCTAAAACTTCAACAATTTTATTATAAATTTATTGATTACTATGATTCACATCTATTAATCTAAATCTCAATAAAGATTTATTTAATTTATATTTGTAATCAAATAATAACTAGTCACACAAATATAATCTTGTTTAGCTCTACTACTTCAAATATCGGCGGTTAGAGACACACTAACATGACAATTATGTATTTTATTTTTTTAATTCTAATTTCATTTCCTTAAACAATTTTCTTAAATCATTTCTAGTTGCAGTTTTAGAATAATTTTTAAATCCTGGAAAAAATGAATTTTTAATAAATCTTTCAAAATATTTATCTTTAGCCATATTAATAGGTTGATCAGTTGCAACAATATATAAAGCTAATTGTTCTCTATATATATCAGAATTATAATGTCAAGTAGTACCTATATTAGTTATTTGAGTCTGATTGATTTCTCTATTTCTATGTTGAGTAATATGTTTATTAGCATGTCTTTTTAAAGTACTAGTACTATTACCTGAATCAGCTTTATAAATATTTCTACAATATTTGCATCTTGCTTTCTTCATTTGAACTCCATTTTCTGACTCGTAAAACTGATCGAAATACACCCAAACGTTTGATGTGTGCCTGTCGTCGGTTTCGATAGCAGTTGATGAACAAGCTTCTGCTTGAGATGAAGTTGGACGAGGACGACTTCTAGAACTACCAGGAGCTGTAGCAGCATGGGGAGGAATCGGGGAAATATTATGAGATATATCGGATTCTGAGACTAGGAAAGCGGGACTATTTGAATCTACTGCATTTATGTTAGTAAATTAAGGGGGACTAAGATAGTTTCCTTCATCATCAAAATCGATGGGATGAAAATATATATCCATTATAGTTAAAAAAAAGATAATTTGATATAGAAGAAATAAAAAAATTAAAGAAGGAGAATTGAAATTTGGAAATATGAATTGAAAATTGCAAAAACTAATAAAAATTAAAATAAGAACAAATTGACAACAAAGAGAATAATTGAGAGATTTCAATAGAGATTAGAGAATTTGGGATATGAGAGTTTAGGCTCTATTTATAGAAAAAAATTAAAAAAAAAATGATGAAAAAGACTCCTCCAACTGCTATAAAACGGCTATATTTCAAGGGTAAAAGAGGTATTTGCTAAAAAAAAAATTATTACTTTTTATTTTTTATTTTTTTCGTCCAACCCATCGGGTTGAAAACTCTCAACTTGGCGGGTTGGAGGGTTTTTAAAAAAAAAATAAAAAATTTAACCCGCCGGGTCGCTGGGTTGACAAATTAAAACTCGGCATGCCCGAAGAGGTATATGTGGGTCGGGTTCAACCGACCCCCCTTTAAGGCGGTCCGGATTGAACCTGTATTTGTGCGGGCTGGGTTAGGGTTAACCCGCCTAACCCAGCCCATTTGTTCCACCTCTAATCAGGATCAATACGAGGTTGTTGAAGATACTTTTATAAAATCATTTCAATTTTGTAATATAGATGATACAAATGAGAGAGGTCTTAGTCAACCCCCAAATTAATTGTTTTGTAAATTTTAACTTGTAAATTAATTGTCGATTATTGCATTTTTTTTTCCTCACTAAGTTTTTGTCCTATTGGGTTTTTCTTGGTAAGGTTTTTGACAAACCAATAATTGTTGTAATTTTTTATTTTATTTTTTGATAAATGAATAAATCTAATTTTTCTTATATTACAATTTCATTGTATTAAAATTAAATTAATATTTGAAATGTTAATAAAAAAACTAATTTAATTGAATTATTGATATTTGAAAAGTTAACTAAAAAGTAAAAACAATTACACAAAAGAAAAAAAATAAAAAAAAATTATGGGCCAACCTAGCCCGACCCGCATCAAAACCCGTCGGGTTAGGGTTGGCGGGTCGGGCCAGCCTTTTTGGCCAAGAGGCGGGCCTAACCCGACCCGCCAATTCCTATAACCCGTTGCGGGCCGGGCCAGGCGGGTTAGTTTAGATTTGATTGGCAGACTAACAGAGGTACTTGTCGAAACGAGTAGAGGATTCGGGGCTGGAAATCATAGTGAAGATGAAAGGGTCGCAGAGAACACCAGTCGTCGATCTGATCCATTTTCCTTGTCAAACTCTTTGGACATTTTGACGTCTATGCAAGTTCATACAGATATTTACATTAAAGTTGTTGATTACTTGTATGAAAATCTAGGGTTTAGGGAGGCATTCGTACAAGTGCCAGTCGTGCATAGGTTAAATTGAGTTTATACTAGGTTTTCAAATTGATTAGGATGAGCCTGTTTGTCGTACGTGTAGTCCCACAATTTTGTACTAACCAGTCGACACTGATCCCTTATACGGGTTGTTTATTTTTTACATCTTGATTTTGTTTCGACGTAATTATGTTTGCTATTGTATGTACTTATACAATGTGCTATTGTGTTAATGTTAGAGCATGTTTCATATAAGTCGATGATTAAAATACAATTAAATATTGAATGCTATATTTTCATATGTATCACAACAGTATGAGTTGATGATCAATGTTTTACAAATGTACAGGTTTAGATGGCGTTGTCTAGGCATACAGCTCGTAATCAAAATGATGCAGATGAAGAAAGGGAAATTCTGGTAGATGTTGCGATTGCATTGTGCGCAGTTGTCGCGTTAGAAACAAACTTGAGAACACATGGACGACGATTACAGCATACATCTGCATTAACTGGTCACAATAAAATGTTGGAAGTACTTAATGGCCATCCTGACAGAATATTTGCGAAGTGCCGCATGGACAAACAATGTTTTAAATACTTATGTTATATTTTGGCACAACAAGAGAGCTTGTGAGACTCCAACATGATGAGTATTGAAGAACAGGTTATGATATTTTTTACATCCATTGGAAAAAACAAGGCATACAATACTATTATGGATGATTTCCAACATTCGGGTGAGACAATACCTAGATATGTGGGCAAAGTTTGCAACACAATATGTGGGCTGCAGATAGAGTTTATCAAGGCAACGAACTTTAGTCAGTGAAGTTCCAAAGGAAATATCAACAAACCCAAAATATTACCCATTCTTTATGATACTTTTATTATTCTTATTCGTATTCTTATTCTTATTCTTATTATTCAGTTCATTGTGTTATATATGTCAATGCTTCAGTTTCACTTGAGTTGGCCAATGTCTTCTGGAATCATAAAAGAAAGTTGTCGCAGAATGTCATGGCTGTATGTGACTTCAAGATGATGTTCACTTATGTCGTTACTGGTTGGGAAGGATCTGCCCACAACTCAAAGGTTTTAAATTCGGTTCTTGATGATCATAATTCTGGATTCCCATATCCCCCACCAGGCACAACTAGCTTCTTTATGTATTATAGCATATTTGCTCCGTTTTTTTTTTTGGATTAAAATATCAAATAACATATGTTAGTTGATTACAGGTAAATACTATTTGGTTGATGCAGGTTATGCAAATAGAGGGGGGTTCCTTGCCCCTCATAGATGAGTTCCTTACCATCTACATGATCACCATCATAACCGAAATGATCCACAGGCGTTGTTTAACTACAAACATGCATCACTTCGCAATATTGTTGAGAGAGCCTTTGGTGTTCTAAAGAAAAGATTTCGGATTCTTGATGGAATGAATAATTACCTGTTGGAGAAACAAGCTCAAATTGTTATGGTATGTGGTGTACTTCATAATTTTATCAGAAGGTACAATATGTAGGATGAAATCTTCAAACAGTATACTGCGGACGTATATTTGCATGACCAAAACAGGGCAGCTAATGAAGGAAATGGGGAGGGATCGAGTCAACCACAACAACATATTATTGACGACATGATGCATGTGCAAGATAACATAACGACTGAAATATGGGAACAACATATGACCTAGTTGTTAATGGAGTATAGTTGTATAAACGATTCTAAGGGTTGACAATCAGTAGCTTCGTCAGAGATATATTAATGTAGTATTTTTAAATGATGTGTTAGTACTTGAAATTAATAGTTCTAAATTTGTTTTTAAGTTAGTGATTATGAAATTACCAATTAAATATTTAATGATATTAAAATGTTAATTGATAAGTTTTTATGGTATAATAATAAAAATTAATTTAACAAAATGCAACAAAAAATTCTATCAATAAATCCTTTTTAAAAAAAATATACCAAACAATTTTTCTACAATTTATTCAACTCTATATATTATCCTAAATACTTTACCAAACATCAAATCATATCTCGTAATAATAACTCAACTAAAAACTCTACCAAACACTTTTTTTTTTTTTTTTAAAATCATATTCTCAAAATAATAACCCAACTCAACTTTACAATAATATTTCAAAAATATTACTCAAAATAACTAAACAAACGCTTGTATTTCAATTTGATGGGGCCGTGCCTTGTGTCTATTGTCTAGCCTCTAGTGTGGAAAAATATCGTGGAATTTGACCAATATGTCTATTTTTTGAAAGATGAAACAGACTGCTTAGCTTCATCATATTAGCACAATCGATCTAGATGTTTTTCGGCTTTCCAGGTTTGCATGTGCCTGTGTTGCTTGTGCCAAGGGAATGTATCTTTGACTAGGCATGAGTTAAAAAAAAACTATATGATTTAAGTTTTATAATGTTTCTAATAAACAAAGTTAATTACTCTATTTTTATTTTTTAATTATCCAGTATTAACATTATATTAGTTAAAAAAATGGGACCACCAAAAAAAAAAAAAAAAAAAAAGGAGTACGTGCAAAGAGTTTTGGGTTTTAAAAGGAACCCCAAAACCCTTGCCCACACCACAATAGTGAGAGTGAGAACCTGAAAATCCCATTGCCCTCCCTGAAAATGGCAAACCGGCCAATCTTTTGCAACTTCCTCCTCACCTCCGATAGTCCAATACCCACCAAATGACAAGCTCATCACCCTCACCCTCAACCGCTGCCACCTCCCCCTCCACCAACCTCTGCCATCTGCCTCTTTCAATGCCTCTACTGTCCCAGGAAGTTCTACAGCTTTCATGCTCTAGATGGCCACCAAAATGCCCACAAACTTGAGCAAGCCGCACTTCGAAACATTGAGGTTCCTTCCCCACCCATTTTTGGTTCTCGTCTTCCAACCCACCAACCCCCTTCTTTAGAACACCACGCTGCATCCTTCCTCGTTGATTAGTTCTAGCAATAGCAACAGTACCAGTACCCGTCCACCTTTTGTAACATCTTACCAGGCAAGTATTCACTGAGTATCTTATAGAGAGAATTCAGAGAATTGCTAGTTCAAAAAAGGGTGGTCGTCTAAATTTTTTATCCTTAATCCAGTTATAACATACTATTACACAAAGATTATTTCTCACATATATAAATCCACATTAAATTCTTCACTGAGATAGTGTGTGCAATCCTCTCGCCAGCTTGACGTCTCCCGACCACTACAATCTAATACCTGCAAAAATAAGGAAAGCAATGAGGTGAGCTATAAATGCTCAGTAAGTAAACCCAATCTAATTATGATCTTACTCTGTTGTTCCCGTTTCCGTAGTACTGCTTCTAAATTTCTGCTTTCTCTCTCTCTTTATTCTCAGGCGTACTACTTAGCAGTCTTCTATTTTTCTCAAATATTTCTAAATCCTTCTAGGGCTGTGCTATTCTTTATCATTTTATTTCTCTTCTCTACTAGATTATAACTTTCTGTTTCTTTCTCTACTCAACAAATCACTAAGTTTCTTGCTATTTGTCATGTTTCTAATTTCTGTTCTTTTCTAGCATCTATCTAATTTCTGTTCTTTTCTTGTATATCTCTAATTTCTTTCTATTCTTGTAGGCTTCTATTTTCTTTTATTTTCTATTCTCATGGGTTTCTATTTTCTTTTCTTCTCTATTCTCATGGGCTTCTATTTTCTTTTCTTGGCTAGTCAGATATGCAATAATAAATAAACTGTTTAATCTATGCATAACTGCATAAGATGCAATGCACATGAAATGCCTGATACATATGCAAATGCTCACGTTTGTATTCTTTCTGAAAGTTCTTTTCTTTCTAAAATTCTTTCTGTTTTCTGTTTCTTCTTCTATTTTTCTTTCTTTCTGAAATTCTTTATGTTTTCTGTTTCTTATTCTGTTTTTCTTTCTTTCTGAAATTCTTTTTGTTTGCTGTTCTGGTTTGCCGATCGGCCTAGGCTGAGGCATGGATTTGGAACCCTGGCCATGTGAGCGTATTCTGAAATTCTTTTTGGGTACAGTCCTCATCCACATGCACTTCTAACGAACTGTGCAAATTCTGAGGCCGCTCACTAATGGCGGTGTGCATGTGGAAAACTTATGCATCTCTGTCACCACTAGCTAACGTAGTGAATGCTCACAGGTTCCCCATCGCAACAGCCCTCTGAAAACATACTCTGTAAATTTGCAACATAACTAGCTAGACATTTCCAATAATTATAAAATTTCTGAAATATATTTTATGCTATGTTATGCATTTATATGCTATTTATGCATGATCTCAAAATATGTGCCTGACTCTGGCATGTATTCTATTAATTCTAAGACTTTTATCAAAGTTCTTTTCTACTAACACGCTTAAATTAAACATTTTATATTTTATTCTTTATTTCTGAATTCTATGCATTGTGTGTATGTACGCGATTCTATAATTTCTACATAATTCTGTAATTCTTCAATTCTATCATTGCACTACCATGACCAAGTAATATTCTAAATTTTAGCATAACAAAATGCACTCTTGAATACTAAAATTTACACTTGGTTAAGCCCAACATAATCTTTCTACTCCAATTTTTTCATTTTCTCTAACAATTTCTTCAATAGGATTTAACCAACTCTTGCATAAATTTCTCTTTGGATTTTCATCAAACACTTCATATACACATGCAAATACTTAGTTGGCCATACTTCCATATCTCTCTAAATCCACCAAAATTTGAGCAAAAACTCACTAACTTTAGCCTTAAACCTAGCCGGTTTCAACAATTCTTCAACACTTCAAAGTTTCAACAATAATTCTTCCATAATTCCACCAAATCACCACATCCTCATACACTACTTCTCATGGCTGGAAATTTACACATCATTCAACACCAAAACAACCAATAATTCCCACCATACAAGCACATACAAACATACAAGATCATTCTACATAATTATTGCTCAAATCAATACTAAAGTTGGATTTACTTACCTTGAATTCGTGTAACACTAATGATATAACCCCCCTTTGCTAAAAATTCTCTTCCTCTTGAACCTAAAGCATATAAAACCATAAGAATTTAAAACTTTAAAGTTTAATCACACACCTTGTGCTAGAATCTTACCTTTGGATGCTTTAGGATTGAAAATCTACAAAAAGTTAAACCAAATCTTATGAATTCTCTTTGAAATTTGGTGAAGAAATTTGAGAGAAAAAGGGGTGAAGGGTGGCGTGTACAAGGGATAGAATGGCCAGGGTTTAGTTTATTGCAACCTTATAACTAAATAAATATATATATTCCCATTTTGCCCTTGCACTTTTATGATAATTCCAAGAATGTCATACGTGCATTTACCGATATACCCTCACTTTCAATGGATTTAACACATGTTCCTGGTCATTTTCACTCCCTACTTTTTCATTTAGTTGTTAGTGAAAAGACCATTTTACCCTTATTCTTTAATTTCTTTCTATTACTTTACAAACAAGTATTTATCTCGGCATCATATCACGTGTATTTTCCATAATCTTTCTACCACTCTATTCTCATGACTAGCACACTTAATACATTATATTTATCGTACTCACTTTCACTTGAACACGTGATTCTGTGTTAGATGACCATTTTGCCCCAATGGAAACTTTTATGGAATTCCTCTATAAAATTAGTTAAATATATTCACTATGACTATAAAATAATCCCTACCATATTTCTGAATGTGGGTATTACACCTTTGTTCCTCCTCGTAACGTTACTTATCATGGTTGTGGCTCCATTACTCCAGATGGTCCTTCTCTCTCACCCGTTGATAATACTGACAAAGTTAGCGAACTTGATCTCACCCTCCTTTTCTGATGCTTTTTGTTTTGATTTTATTTCTGGGGTCATTTTATGTTAGTTACAGTTGATTAGACCTTTTTGGGTTTTGAGATGTTGATATGTGAGTAAAAGTACTAAAATGGTGATTAAGGATTATAACTTTATATTAATGTTATATGAAAAGAAAAAAAAAATATATGTAGATAAAAGAAATGTTTGTTTGTTGTTTGATGTTGAGTTAAATGTTTTTATCATCACCATCAATGTTATTTCTATTTCTCTTTTGCTTCTCCGTGAGGATATAAATTTGATTATTACCCTAAAATGCCCTTTATCTTTAATTAATTATATTGGTATTTATGGTGTTGGGGGGAGATGGTGCATGAGAAAAGGATAAGGGTAATTTATGGAAATGATCGTTCCAAAAACGGTTTGCAAGAATCTCAACATTTCTGAGGAACTAAACTTTCTTCTTTTAGATAATCTTTGATCCTATATGCGGAATTGACAAACTAAAGGGATCAAAATAAATAAAGGAGAAACAAGAAACTTACCTTCAGCCATTGATGCTCTCAATCACTTACTCACTGTTCTCTCTCGCGTTTTGGCTCTTCTAAGATCTCAGAACACTCAATATGATGGTGTATTTTGTTTTTTTTTTTTTTTTTTTTTTAGTTGAGTGAGCCTAGGGACCAAAATATGAATTTATAGCCAAGCTCCCATCAAGCTTTAATGGCCAATCTTAATGGCTACCATAACTCCAGTTATAATGGTTGCAAAATGGATGAAATTGAAGCATAATGTGGAACGTTTGAAAAACTAAAGCAACAAATGTGGACCATTAACGTTACATGAGTAATGTTGGTGAGTGTAAGTTTTACATTCTCCCACTTGGTCCACTTGTTTAAACCATTATTTCATTAAGAAACAAATATACGAATCATGGCAACATGTCCTCAAAAAATGAGTATTATCTTCCATGTATTACACTGCATTTGATTTCTCAAGTTTACTTTGTCTATGCCATTACTTAATGAATAAACTCTATATTTATTCTTGGTCTACTGATGAATTTTCTCAAATGAAATTAAGGTGCACATGAATACAAGAAAACATCACCATAAATGAGAGTTTCATTTAAACATTGTATATACAACTACATAGTGGAATCAAGTCCCTTTTTTTTCTACATGATCCTTAAATTTCAATGGTGGCATCCCTTTAGTCAAAGGATCATCTATCATCAATTCAATACTTATTGCTCAATGGCCACTTTCTTTTCCTTAATACATTCTCTTATGGTTAAGTACTTAATGTCAATGTGTTTACTTCGACTTCGACTTTTGTTGTTCTTAGCCATAAAGATAGCAGCTGAATTATCGCAGTATATTCTCAATGGTTTAGGGATGGAATCCATAAATTTAAGCCCAGATATGAAACTCTTTAACCATACACCATGTGAAGTAGCCTCAAAATAGGAAACGAACTCAGCTTCCATAGTGGAAATAGAAGTAGCAGTCAAGGACTGCTTGACACTTCTCCAAGATAAAGCTTCACCAACTGTTATGAAAACATATCCTGATGTTGATTTGCGTGAATCAACACAGCCAGCAAAGTTTGAATCTGAATAACCGTTTACTTCCAAACTGTCCGTCCGTCTGTACATAAGCATGTAGTTTTTGGTTCCTTGAAGGTACCTCATCACTTTCTTTGCAGCTCTCTAGGGGTCTATACTTGGATTACTCTAATATCATCCCAACATTCCAACAACAAACGCAATGTCAGGCCTTGTATAGACCTGAGTATACATTAGGCTTCTGACTGCAAAAGCATATGGAATGTTCTTCGTTTGCTCCCTTTCAAAATCATTCTTTGGGCATTGGTTCAAATTGAACTTATCACCCTTCACAACGAGAGCCACACTTGGTGAACAATCGTTCATCTGAAACCTCTCTAAAACCTTATTGATATAGGTTTCTTGAGATAGACCCAAGATACCTCATAATCTATCCTATGGATCTTGATATCAATGACATAAGATGCCTCACTCATATCCTTCATATCGAAATTTTTAGAGAGGAATTGTTTCACCTCATGTAGCAAACCCATTGGTTGCAAGCAAAATATCATCCACATTTAAAACAAGAAAACATATCTTACTCCCACTAACCTTGTGGTATATACATTGATCCATGGGGTTTTCAATGAAACCGAATGAAGTAATTACCCCATGGAATTTAAAATGCCATTGGTCGGACGCTTGTTTTAGATCGTATATAGATTTCTTGAGCTTACAGACCAAGTGCTCACCATCACTAGAGGGAAATTGTTAGACCGGTCGTCACGGTCACAAAATTAAACCTAAATACCGTAGTTAGCGGTAAGCAGGGTCGAATCCACAGAGAGCAAGACTAATGACCCTAATGTATATTTGAGTTAACGAAAGAGAAATTGGCAGAATGATTGATTAAAACTAAAGAAACTAATTACTTGCAGGAAATTAAAAAGCATTAAATAAATTGCTAACTAAAACACAATATTAAAAACGTTGTCGCTACGGGTTCGGTTTGACTCAAGACCAACTCTCACAATTCCTCTCCTCGCTCTTCAATTTCCTAAACCTACAAGGCTAAGCAAATCAATAAAAATATCTCTCAGCAATCTAGAAATATATACCTGTCCCTGGTCGTCTTAGTACAGATCGATTGGTTAAAGACTATCATCGACTAACCGAAAAACGCTAAACCCTTAAACACCACTAGTTGGTACAACGTTAACAAGTACAACCTACAACCTGTATCATCCAAACAACTAATTACACATAAATGCATTCTAGTAGAAATGATATTAAACACTACTACAACTTGATTGCAATCAGTACGAAGCAATTAAAGTCATAATCAACATTCATAATCTAAACCGACATTCAATTATGCGAAAAAGTTATATAACAATAAACGTTCTCAATGGACATTATCAATTCAACACATCGGCATCAGAATAATATTAAAGTATCGCAACAAACTGAAACGAAAACAAATATAATCTGAATACAAGAAACTTAACCAAAATCCAACCTTCGGGCTCATCAACTAGTCGAGAGCTGATGAGGAGATTAGTGGAGTCAATCTCGATCTCGCCTACACCGTAACGGACAACCGGAGCTTAGCCGCTCAGGTGGTGTGATGACGGAGGCTGAAACAGTGGAAACGGAGCTGATCATGCGAGAGGGAGAGTACCGACAGCGATATGATGCGAAGAAGGGCCGAAACGACCAAGGACAGCCCGGAATACGAACAGCCGCAGTTCGCCGGAAAACGTAATTTTCCGCGGGTCTCCGGAAAACAGTGGCGGAAATAGGATCCGAAGGTACCGATGGAAAGCTCTGGTGATGGGGAGTCAGATCAGGTCTGGGGAGGTGAAAGTCGCCAGAAATGAGCAAGATCTGGCTTGGAAGATGAAGAGGCGCGACGGCAAAACCGCAGATTCCGGCGGTTTTCGCGGCGGCTGAAGCTAGGGAAGTGCAGATCCGGCCGTGGGGAATGAAGATCAACCCTTGGGGAGCCGAATCGTCGTCGAAAAACAGCCAAAACTGGTCGGGAAGACTAAACGTCGCGATGGGAAGATGAAGCGTCACGGTGGATGCGTGTTTCACGGTGCGGCTTGCGGTGGTGATGATGGAACGGTGCAAGGGAGATGAATCGTCACCGGAGAAGACGAAGGGTCGCCGGAGGGAGACGAAGGGTCGCCGGAAAACTGGGTGAACAGCCTCCCCTGTTCACGCGATCTGCACTTTTCTTTATAGAAGAATGTGTAAAATATCAGTTTAGTCCCTACACAATTGAAAAGTGACAAAATCAGCCCCTTAAAACATGACATTTTACCCCCTACACAGCATAAATGAGACAAAATCACCCTTAATCCATAAACCACAACCCAATACAACTCATATATTTTCCAAAATCATTCAAACACGTTAAATTCATAAGAAAATATTAGGAAGCTATTTTCGTGAATAAATTCATAAATTCTTTAATTGTCTCAATATACTTCAATTTAATCACAAATTGGGCATTTTTATCACCAAAATAGAGTCACTCATGACTCTACACCATCCCCAACTTACTTTTTGCTCGTCCTCGAGTAAAGTTAAAAGAACTCTTTCAACATTCTCCCAAAATATACACAACCATATCATCAAAAACCAAGATATTCATCAAAAGATAAAGTGAAGAATTTGAATAACAAGTAAATAAAACAATCCTAATAAAGAACTAAAGTTCTGTCAAGATTTGCCTATCTCCATTCAAGTTTCTCAAACACACATTTCATATTCATATCACGATGTTAAAATATCATGCAAAACTCCCCAACTTATGTACACGCAACATAATGCTCATTTTCCACACAAGATTTGACATATATTTCTTTTTCATTCATCACTTTTTTTTTTTTTTGTCTTAACTTCTTAAGCTTTCTAGAAGGTCCGTGTAACGTGTTAGGTCAATGACTCCCAACAAGATGGCGATAGGGCACTATGTAGAATACTCCTCGAACTTACTCACGAACCAACTAGGCTACAAGTCAAGACTTTTTTTATTTTTTATTTTTTTAAAAAACTTATGATCTATGTAATGACTTCTTTAGCTTTCTTGAGGACATGTAACGAGCTTTAGGCCAACCACTCCCAAGCTAGATAGCTTTAGGGGATTAGGTGTAGAACACCCCTCGGGCGTACTCACTCGAGTCAACTAGGCTACAAATCAAAACCAAATCATCAAGCAACATTGAAGCACTTTTAACACATGCAAGATATAAATGAAAATTTGCCCCATGGGCATGTAAAGTATGTGGGAGACTTGCATAAACACTAAAACACATGACATTTACACAAAACGGTGTCTAACCACAATTATGGACAAACCTAGCACAAAACAGAACCAATAGTTCAATGTTTAAAACACAGTTGCAACAAACAATTTTCAAAAACCTCACAAAACCTTTCAACTAGCACCTCAATTGCTTCTAAAATGGTGATTATGCATGACTTCATGAAATTTTTTAAAAATACTCACTTTAGTTCACTTTAACCACTTTTGGACTTACAGAGTAAGATTCAACATATTTCAACAAAAAAACTACATCATCATGCCACAAAAATATGATGCACAATCCATTCAACACACAATCTCCATAAAAGCTTATCACAAATACTTCACAAAAATATCACATCTCCACAAAAGCATCATCAACAACACTTCCCAAAAATATGATCAACAACATACTCCACAAAAATAAAAATCATCAACACTCCCCAACTAAAATTTCATTGTCCTCAATGACCACAACTACAAACCTCCCCCCAACTTAGCATCAAATGATCTCCAATGGCAATATGATCAATAACATTAAAATTGTCCAACATATTTGAGAAACAAGAAATCTAACATAACAGCATATAAGGTGAAGAGATACAACCTGAGGAACAATGGTGGGGTTGTCACCAACAGAGTTTGTGGAGCATGTGTAAGCGTAGCCTTGGCTAGTTAATGAGTTTCCAAACATGGCAATTCCTACAAAGACAAAAACAACAAAAACAAAAAAGCAAAAAAAACAAATTTAAAAGGTGGTTGCCTCCCACAAGGCTAAGTTAAAGTCTTCAGCCAGACTAAATGCGAACATCAAGTTCAAGGTGGTGAAACGTTGGCGGTGCTTACATGACCCTCGCCATTCAGCAACAAGTAGGGTATCACGAGGTCCCAGAAGGCATATTTGAATTTAATACGCCATTTCCATGTGCACAACTTTTAAGAACTTGGCATAGGCAGGTATGAGCTAATGGCATCAAGAAGTGGAATACCAACGCCCTTGTTAAACAACTCAACCATTTCTCCATCCTAGTAGTTTTCTTAAAGTTGGATGCATGATTCGACTCTAGGGATTGAGGACAAGGTTCTATCGGTGTGTCAAATGCAGGGGATAGTTCTTTCTCCCCAACTTCCTCGTTTTCATGTCTCGGCACACCTAACTCTATGGTTGGTTCCCTTTCACTCTCTCAGTTTGGTTTCCCTCTAAGCTCTCTTTCTCTCCAAACTCAGCATATAATTCCCTCTCAAGCCTAGTTGTTATGACACCCCTCTGGTGAGTTGCACCATTGGGATTATCAACAACTTGACTCGGCAAATGGCATTCTCTCTTATAAACCACTTCAGCTATTTGACCTATTTGGTGCTAGCTTACTAATAGATTAGGATGGGAATATAATATCTGATAATGTTGCTTTAAGTCATTAAACCTAGCATTCAGTCATCTTTCTGTTCTTGCATGGTTTGGAGCATTTGAGCCATCATTGATTCCAGTGGACTGGGCTCGAGAGTGGGCTGTTGGACGAGAGGTGGGATCCTAGGTTGGGCGGTTGGTTGGACCGAAACATGTCCAATAATTGCCCTGTTGATTGAAGAACTATATGGCATATTATGGGGGACATTCTGAGATTGTTCCTGCTTCCATGCAAAATTAGGATGGTTATGCCACTCACTATCAAATGTGTTTGAATACGGATCATTCCGTCTCTGGAAACCTTGTGCATCTTGCACTGCTCCTCAAAGTGAAGGGAGCTGGTTCCTCAAATGCGTACTCAACAGCTAAAAGGTCTGAAGGCATAGAAAAGATATCTGACTTGTTTACGGAGGTGGTTGCCTAGAAGCTTGCCCATGTATAGATATGAACGTGTCAAATTGATGGCTAAAGACTCCAACTTGGAGTCATATCGTCCAAAGGAGAAACATCATAAATGCCACCATTCCTAGGCGGCTGCCTATGGTAGGAATCTAGAAGCAAGATGGTTGTGCATGGGATACAGATTATCTCCATCCTACGTGTTTCTATTTTCAAATCCAAGGGTACTAAAATTGGTTGATACGACTATCTACCAAGCATTCATCAACAAATGTACCAAGGTTCCACAACAACCACAACACAAAATTCAAAGAAAAAGAACTAAAAGCAAATCCTAAAAGTAAATTCAAAAGGCCACAATAAAGAAAAAAAAAAAGGATATGAATCACCCTAAAAAAAAAAAAAAAAAAAAAAATCGACACAATAAACAAACAAAACTAACAGTCAAACAAAAAGAATTATTACTAAATCAAAAACTAAATCCTAGAATAAAAACAAAATATGCAAAACTAAAACAAACATGCAACTAAATGAAAACGAAACATGCAAACATCACGCAAATAATTAACAAGAACTAAAAAGAACTAAAGCAAAAAAGATTAGAAAATATCACAATCGGGTCACGCTTAAAATTTGATGCACATGACACACTGCAACATTTCCCCAATTGCGATCTTCCTGCAAAATAAAACAAACACGAATAAAACTGTCCTAATGAAAATTAAAGTATTTACAAACCCAAATAACAACAAAGTCAAAAGCACGTTGCTCCCAACAACGGCGCCAAAATTTTGTTAGACCGGTCATCACGGTCACAAAATTAAACCTAAATACCGTAGTTAGCGGTAAGCAGGGTCGAATCCACAGAGAGCAAGAATAATGACCTGATGTATATTTGAGTTAACGAAAGAGAAATTGGCAGAATGATGATTAAACTAAAGAAACTAATTACTTGCAGGAAATTAAAAAGCATTAAATAAATTGCTAACTAAAACACAATATTAAAAACGTGTCGCTACGGGTTCGGTTTGACTCAAGACCAATCTCACAATTCCTCTCCTCGCTCTTCAATCCTAAACCTACAAGGCTAAGCAAATCAATAAAAATATCTCTCAGCAATCTAGATATAATCTATCCTGTCTCCCTGTCGTCTTAGTTACAGATCGATTGGTTAAGACTATCATCGACTAACCGAAAAACGCAAACCCTTAAACACCACTAGTTGGTACAACGTTAACAAGTACAACCTATCAACCTGTATCATCAAACAACTAATTACACAATAAATGCATTCCTAGAGAAATGATATTAAACACTACTAAAACTTGATTGCAATCAGTACCGAAGCAATTTAAAGTCATAATCAACATTCAATAATCTCAAACCGACATTCAATTATGCGAAAAAGTTATATAACAATAAACGTTCTCAATGGACATTATCAATTCAACACATCGAGCTCAGAATAATATTAAAGTATCATAACAAACTGAAATGAAAACAAATATAATCTGAATACAAGAAACTTAACCAAATATCCAACATTCGGGCTCATCCAACTAGTCGAGAGCTGATGAGAGATCAGTGGAGTCAATCTCGATCTCGCCTACACCGTAACGGACAACCGGGGCTTAGCCGCTCATGGTGGTGATGACGGAGGCTGAAACAGTGGAACGGAGCTGATCATGGCGAAGAGGAGGTAACCGACAGCGATATGATGCGAAGAAGGGCCGAAAACGACCAACGGACAGCCCGGAATACGAACAGCCGCGGTTCGCCAGAAAACGTTAATTTTCCGGGGGTCTCCGGAAAACAGTGGCGAAATGGGATCCGAAGGTAACGTGAAGCTCTGGTGATGGGGAGTTCAGATCAGGTCCTGGGGAGGTGAGAAGTCGCGGAAATGAGCAAGATCTGGCTGGAAGATGAAGAGGCGCGACGGCAAAACCGCAGATTCCGGCGGTTTTGCGGCGGCTGAAGCTAGGGAAGTGCAGATCCGGCCGTGGGAATGAAGATCAACCCTTGGGGAGCCGAATCGTCGCCGAAAAAGCCAAAACTGGCCGGGAAGACTAAACGTCGCGATGGGAAGTGAAGCGTCACGGTGGTGCGTGTTTCCGGTGGCGGCTTGCGGTGGCTGATGATGGAACGGTGCAAGGGGAGATGGATCGTCGCCGGAGAAGACGAAGGGTCGCGGAGGGAGACGAAGGGTCGCCGGAAAATTGGGTGAACAGCCTCCCCTGTTCACGCGATCTGCACTTTTCTTTTATAGAAGAATGTGTAAAATATCAGTTTAGTCCCTGCATAATTGAAAAGTGACAAAATCAGCCCCTTAAAACATGACATTTTACCCCTAAACAGATAAATGAGACAAAATCACCCTTAATCCATAAACCACAACCCAATAACAACTCTTATTTCCAAAATCATTCCAAACAACGTTAAATCATAAGAAATATTAGGAAGCTTTTTCGTGAATAAATTCTTTAATTGTCTCAATATACTTCAATTTAATCACAAATTGGGCATTTTTATCACCAAAATAGAGTCACTTTCATGACTCTAACAGAAATCTTTTAGGTTGTTTCATATATACCTCCTCCTCTAGGTCTCCATTAAGAAATGTCATTTTCACATCCATTTATTGCAACTTAAGGTCAAAATGGGCTACAAATGCCAATATGATGCATAAGGAATATTTCTTAGATACAGGAGAAAAAGTCTTTGTATAGTCGATCCCTTCCTTTTGAGCGAATCCCTCAGCAACAAGCCTCACCTTGTATCTCTCTATGTTGCCTAATGAGTCTTTTTTTGTCTTAAAGACCCATTTACATCCAATGGCTTTTACACCATCAGACAACTGAACAAGATCCCAAACTTCGTTACTCTTCATGGAACTTATCTCTTCCTTCATGGCATTGTACCATAATTTTGACTCTTTGCAACTCATGGCCTATGAAAAATACTCGGAATCACTCTCGACTCCAATATTATAGTTAGATTCTTGTAGGTACATTACATAATCACTAGGAATGGCTGACCTCTTAGTTTTAGTAGATCTCCTTAATATTGTACCATTATCTTCATGAGAAGCTCGTGGTTCAATTGGATGTTCAGAAGGTTCTGGTAATTCTTGAACTACTTGATCCATTAGAACATAGTCAGCAGCTTGTGGAACTTTAATGATTGGTTGCTCAACACCGGTTTGTACTTGAGGGGTGTTGTGAACTATGACTAATGTATCACTAGAGATGGAAGGTCGAGAATCTGAATGATCATGTTTAGGAACATTGTTTTTGATTTGATCGCTCCCATTAATCAAGTCATACTCAAGAAACTTGGCGTTTCTTGATTCCACAATCCTAGTGTTGTGAGATGGACAATAAAATTTGTACCCCTTAGACCTTTCAGCATATCCAATGAAATACCGACTAATGGTCCTTGGGTCTAACTTCTTCTCTTGTGGATTATAGATTTTCACCTCAGACGGGCATCCCCAAATGCGCATATGTCACAAACTCGGTTTCCAACCTTTCAATAATTCAAATGGTGTCTTTGGGATAGCCTTGGTTGGAGCTTAGTTTAATATATACACGGTCATCTTAAGTGCTTCAATCCACAAGGACTTAGGAAGATTGGAGTTGTTAAGCATACTCCTCACCATGTCCAATAATGTTCGATTTCTTCTTTCCGCCATATCATTTTGGTTCAGTGAACCAGGCATGGTATATTGGGCAACTATCCCATGTTCTTGAAGAAACTTAGCGAATGAACCAGGTGCTTGTCCACTCTCAGTGTATCTACCATAATACTCACCACCATTATTTGATCTCACTATCTTAATTTGCTTTTCGCATTGTTTCTCTACTTCAGCCTTAAAAGTTTTAAAAGCATCTAATTATTCGTTCTTGTTATGAAGTAAAGATACATATATCGTGAGTAATCATCAATAAAGGTGATGAAGTATCTCTGACCATGTGAGTCCATGTCTGGATATGTCTGAACTCTTATTGGCTCCTTTCTTAGATTTGTTGATCTGCTTTCCCTTAATGCAGTCCACACATGTTTCAAAATCAATGAAATCTAGAGTACTAAGTACACCATCGTTCACTAATCTTTTAATTCTATCTATGGAGATATGTCTTAATCTCCGATGCCATAACATAGAAGAGTCCTTATGATGAAGATTCATTGAATTATAAGTAATATTGTCTTGTAAATTAATATGATGAAGACCATCAGACAAATTACCATTTCTAACACAATTAGAATTATAAAATAAACTGAATGATGCGTTTGAAAAATTAAAGGAATATCCCAAAAGTACAAGTTTGGAAACTGAAACCAAGTTTTGTGAAAAACTTGGAACATAGAAGGTCCTATCTAATCCTAATAAAAAACAATTACTTAAGGTTAAAACATATGTTCTTATGGCCTCCACATTAGGGGTGTTCAAAAGCGGTTAACCGAACCGGTTAACCGCTTTTCTAAATCGAACCGGATTTTCGGTTCGGAAAAATTTCCGAACCGAAATCGAACCGGTTTTAGGGAAAACCGGTTTTTCGGTTAACCGAAAAACCGGTTAACCGTTTTAAAAAAAGCGGTTAACCGGTTTTGAACCGGTTTTCCCTTTTCTTTTTATAAAACTTTTTTTTTTAATTTTGTCCTAAATTAAATTGTAAATATAGACAATACATTGGAAACTAAGAAAAAAAATTTGGGTTGGGATTTTAGATTGAGTGAATTAGGGATTTATTTCAGTTTAGGTTATTATTTATTTATTTAATATATATATATTTGAAAAACCGGTTTAGAAAACCGGTTTTCGGTTAACCGTTTCTAATTTTGCCCGAACCGGTAACCGAACCGAAAATTCGGTTTTTTGAATTTTTCGAACCGTAACCGAACCGTTTTTTCGGTTAACCAGTTTTTCGGTTCGGTTCGGTTTTTGCATTTTTTTGAACACCCCTACTCCACATGTGAGCCAATCTTGTTTTCGGATAAGATTCTTTGCTCACTTCCCACTAGTTTCCTTAGATTTTGCATACCTAGCAAGGAGTTTGCAATATGGATTGTAGATCCAAAGTCAATCCACCATGTGTTAATATTAACATTAACCATATTAGATTCATAACAAACAAATGAGGTTGGATTACCTTTATCCTAAAGCCATTTCTAAAATTTGGGGCAATCTTTCTTCATGTGTCCCTTCTTTTTACAAAAGAAACATTTGGCATCCTTCTTGATATCAGTTTGGGGTAATGTTTTACCTTTCCCTTCCTGATTGGCTTGAGGTTTGCCTTTCCAGCGCATTTTTGCCGGCATGGCACTTTCACCAAGCTCCATCACAATCCTCCCTTCTTTCTAAACACACATGATCATTAATTCATTGATTGACCATTTGTCCTTATGTGTGTTGTATGAGATTTTGAATGGCCCGTACCATTGTGGGAGGGTGTTCAGGATATAGTGCACCAGGAAGGATTCAGATATCTCAACCTCGAGTTTCTCAAGTTGAGCTGCAATGTCTCTCATATTTATGACATGCTCACGTACAACTTTCACGCTGGTGTGTCTAATGGATGAAAACCTCGTGATTAGGGTGCTTGCTGGTGCCTTATTTAGAAGTGATGATTGATCATCAATGACTTTCAGCAAGTCTCAGACCTTTTCATGTTGATCGACAGAACCACGTATACTAGCAGAATTTTAGTCTTAATGAACATCACGCTGAGGCGATTAGATCGCTCCCATCATTTATAAAGCGTGATGTCTACTGGAGTGCTGGTATCAGTGATAGTTGGTGGTTCATCTTTGCTAATAGCATAGTCAATATCCATCCATCCTAAATGAAGGAGAATTCTCTCCTTCCATACCGTATAGTTATCACGTTTCAATTCACGAATATTGCAACGAATATCAGATAAATTAGCAAGTTGTGAAGCTGCATTAATTAGAATTGTTTATGTCAAAAACTTGAGGTCTAACTAAATAAATTTCATATTTTACCAATGCAAAACATGTAAGAATTGAATCTAATGACATAAAATTTGCCCATGGGCTAAAATTTTAATTCAAGTAGATTCATGTATAGCTTATGATAGAATTATCAAATTATGTTCTTAATTCATAATTAGTGCGTATATTATGAGAGTAATTTGATATTCTATCATAATCTTTATGATAAAACTATCAAATTATGTTCCTTCTCCTAATTCCTGTGGGTAAATTAAGAAATATAATTTGATATTCTACCCTAATTAATTATATAAATATAACAAAAGATCCCGTGGGATAAAATTTATTATATTAAGTATAATTAATTACAATTAATGTCTATAATTCTTTACGTGATCCTAAACAATCATAATATATAATTTTATTTAACTAAACATGCTGTGGCTAATCCCTAATTAATTAAAATTATATGGATCACAAGACATTATAAATTTAAGTTTTATGAGAATATTTCTCCAGAATAAGAAAATTCAATATGAGAATAAATTGCATAATTCAATCTATAACTAACATATTATTATGCATAAAATATTGCATAATTTGCATAACATTTAATTTCATGCTTTTATCCATATATACTCATTCAAAAATTGCATGTATTAATTTAGAAAAGATATAATCAATTCATGAAAAATAAATATGAGCATAATTAATTTAGGATTTTGCACAATTTAACTTATCCAAAAATGCATATGATTAAACCAAAATTAATATAATATGCATAATTAAAATGAGCAAAATTAGACATTGTATAAAAGGCCTTTTACCAATCCAATGACAAATGTCAAGTGGCTTGTTTGGCTCAGTACCATACCTCTTTACTGAGATGTCATTAATCTTGGGCTCCAGTCATCTTCAACCTTTGATCGGGTCTGAAACAGGATACCCGACCCGAAAACGACCCAGTAGTCGAACCGAGTGGAAATCCACCATTTAAATGCCAAAATGATTGTTTCAAAGCC
The DNA here is from genome assembly GCF_008641045.1 of Pistacia vera. NCBI lineage: Eukaryota > Viridiplantae > Streptophyta > Magnoliopsida > Sapindales > Anacardiaceae > Pistacia > Pistacia vera. The sequence continues at coordinate 39,523 of NW_022196779.1, read as the reverse complement.
CAGAAATGATAGAAATCCAATTTCCTAATGATTTCTAACATTTAGTTGCATTAAAAAACGACTAAAAAACAAACCTTGATTTTGAAAAAAATTTCCAACAACCATGAATAGAGAGCTTTAAAATTTCTTTTGCAAAACATTAAGGCAGAGGTATTGTATGCTCTGATACCAAATGTTAGATAATCTTTGATCCTATATGCGAAATTGACAAACTAATAGGATCAAAATAAATAACGGAAAAACAAGAAACTTACCTCCAGCCATTAATGCTCTCAATCACTCACTCATTGTTCTCTCTCGCGTTTTGGCTCTTCTAAGCTCTCAGAACACTCAATATGATGGTGTATTTTGTTTTTTTTCCTTTTAGTTGAGTGAGTGAGCCTAGGGACCAAAATCTGAATTTATAGCCAAGCTCCCATCAAGCTTTAATGGCCAATCTTAATGGCTGTCATAACTCCGGTTATAATGGTTGCAAAACGGATGAAACTGAAGCATAACTCCAGTTATAATGGTTGCAAAACGGATGAAACTGAAGCTTATCGTGGAACGTTTGAAAAACTGAATCAACAAATGTGGACCATTAACGTTACATGAGTAACGTTGGTGAACATAAGTTTTACAGCTTCCTATTACCCCAGTTGAGCATCCCGCTACTCTTAAGCTCAGTCCAGCAGTGCCCCTCCAATAAGACGTTCTCGTTTTCAAGAATTTCAATAGGCGATGATGAGAGTTCATGACCGGCTTCCTTTTCGTCCATCTTCGTCTTCAACTCTTCTTCAATGTTACTGTTAGAGTGTTAGTCAAATGGTCAAGTACTCAAGTGTGTGTGTATGGGGATGGGGCGAGAGAGATGAATGTGATTTCACTTATTTGTGTTGGTACATATGTAGTACTTGTCAGGATAAATGCATCATTTTTGCGGTGCCTTTTAAATAAAATATTTTGCTGCCTCCTACAAAACTTTGAGAATAAAAGTGCAGAGAATAAAATCAAATCGCATTATAATAATTACATTGAAACTAGGGATGAGCATGAAAATAGGTTCTACCCAGAACCGACGAGTACCTGGGGCCCTGGTTTCAGGTAAGAATCGAAACTGGCCCTCACAGGGTAGTTTCCGATTCTAAAAAATATGAATCAGGACCCCTCAGTTCTAGTTTGGTTCCAATTCCTTCATTCCAAGAATTGGGAATTGAAACCTGGAATAGGGTACCCTGCTAGGAACCGGTAACATTGTACCCTGCAAGGAGCCAGGAAAAGAACTGGGGTTTATACATAACTAGTATACAACATTTGGGGGGGTTTTAATAAATTTTACCCCTAGACTATATACATAACTAGTGAACATTTTGGATTTTGGAAATGAAGAAGCTATGAATAATTTTAATATATAGTCTTACACTATATATTAAAAGTAAGATTATATATTAAAATTATTTGAAATATTGAAATTAATTAATAAGAAAAAAGTTATATGTTTAAACAAATGGGGGTGTATTTGTAAATTTTACAGTTTTTTTTTTTTTGGTCATTTTGTAAAGTTAAAGGGACCAATGTAATTATCCAGCGTACCCGAAACCGGAACTAGAATTGGAACCAGAATCGGAACCTATGATTATCCAGGGTACCCAAGACCGGAACCAAAACTTGTGATTACCCAGGGACTCGGAATTGGAACCGAAACCTGTGAAACAGGTTCCAACAATTGAGGAACTGGAACTGGAACTGGTCGGTTCCAGTTCTGGTTCCTAATTTCAAGAATTGATCGGTTTCGATTCTGATTCTGATTTTGATTCCTCAAAAAATCTCAAGGTATCCGGACTCGATCACCCTAGTTAAAACAGAATCCAAAGAATACTGGTTTGGGCTAAACAGAACAGAAGACGTGCTTGTAGCCGAGGTGAGCAGACATAGAAATATTGTATTTCAGTTTGATGGGGCCTTGTGCCTACTGTCTAGACTCTAGGGTGAGTGCCCGAGACCCAAAAAAAAACTTACGCATGACCCGAGTGCCCAAGATTGAGTGACCGTGATTTCCACTAGTCAGGAAGAAAACTTTGAAGACATAGGCAAAAGCCATGAAGTGATTTTTTCCCCTATCTCTTTGTTGTAAATGTATTTCAGTTATCATAGATATTCAATCATATTATATTTCCAACTACGAACACTCCAACATAGGGTGCCCATCTTGCTTTCTGTTGATGATTGATTTTGACACCAATGACTCGCACATGTAAAGGGCTAAGTAGACTTAAAAATTACACGTGATATGGAAATGTGTAACGAGAGAATAAACAAGAGACAAATTTTAAAGTGGTTCGAATGCTCAAAAGCGAATCCTACGTTCACTATATTTGTATTGATGGATAATTACAGTCAGGTTATGTACAGCGAGCTGAGTTACAATCTAAAGAGAATTTAAATGCAGAGAGAGAGAGTCTGCTTTTGAAAACTAAAAAATGAGCGGATCCCGTAAATGAGAGAGGAGCCCTCTATTTTAAGTCGAGGGATTCAAGGTAATAATCATGATTTTGCAGTCGGGTAGGTGTGGCACAACTCTTAACCTGCTTCCCATTAGTTGACTGCATAGGAGATATCCTTAAATCGTGTAGGGCTTGGGCAGGTGGACAATTCCTAGCCACTCACAAGCCAAGCTTTCAACTGTCCCACTAAAGACAACCTTACCTCTTCTATCCTTGCATGACGTGGCAGTGTCTGGATAACACAAAGCCTTCCTAAACTCTGATTGGCCCTTGCTGGCGTGAGCTTATGTCAGCCCTGATTTTTTAGGCATAATAGAAGCCCCGCATTTTAGGGTTTAAAGATTGAACCTTGAGAACTTCATGATTATGCCGTGACCTGACTTATCCTGGGTGACGTCTGATCAAGCTGTATGAGATAAGCAGTTAAGATAATGTGAAACTAATGGTTCAACCCGACCAGCGAGCTGTAAGGAGGTCGCAACATAGGTCTCTAAGAATAGCACAAGTGACCTTAGGCGGCCTTTTCCCACTGGTTCAGCGACCTGGGTTGAACCCTGCTCAATGCTATACCAATATGCTTTAAACTTCATCCGTCGCTCGCGACCTGAAAATACTTAGCACATTTTTGCCGAAAACAAGGGATCACGTAGACTTGGCAAAATGTGTCTAGACTCGCGGCTTGGCCCGTACTTGGGTAAAAAATATAGGGTACGGGTCCAATATCTTAAACCCCTGTTTTTTAGACCCGTACCCGGCCCGATCCGTATAACTAAAGGGTTATATGGGTGAACCTGTGGGTACCCGTTTTTTCAAATCCCTAACCCTAAGTGCTAATTGCTAAGTCCCTAACTCAGTAACTCTATCCCGCCTCTCAATCTTCAACATAACAATTCTCTCCCATCTCTCAATCTCTCATCAGTCAATTCCCTCTCCGATTAATCGTCAGTCATTAGTAGCTCACCTGATTTATTCATTCTGTAAACTCTCAATCTCTCATCCAGTCCATCATTCCCATTCCTAGTACCACCGTCGCCGGTTGCCCTCACTCATCCTCGTCGGCTAGTCATCTCCTCTCTCTTATGTCATCGGGACTCGGGCATCGACATAATTGAAAATTGTTTGAAGATCTTTTGGAGGGTGCCTGGGTTGAATGATGTGGTATCTTGGAATACTTTGATTTCGGGTTATGTACATAATGGTTATACGGAAGAGGGTTTAAAGTTTTTTGTTAGTATGGCAGAGGATGGAGTTAGATGGGATGAGCATACATTTGCAAGTGTGGGTAGGAAGTTCATGCGTGTGTCTTGAAGAATGGATTGATTTCAAATCCATTCATTACTAGTGGCATTTTTTATGTGTACTGCTAATGTGAAAATATGAAGTATGCTGAGTTGATATATTTGATGAGTGGAGTTGAGAACTCATTTTCAATTACTAAATTAATTCCGGGGTATTCATCACAAGGCAACATGGTGGAAGCTAGGAGGTTTTTTGATTCATTAGCAGAGAAGAATGTGTTGTTTGGACAACTTTGTTTTCTGGGTATGTCAAAGTAAGGCAATATGAGGCTGTATTTGAACTTTTTAGTGATTTGTCTAAGGAAGCAATGGTTTCTGAACCTCTGATTCTTGTCAGTGTGCTTGGCGCCTATGCGCTACAAGCTGCAATGCATCCTAAAATGGAGATACATGCTTACATGTTGAAAATGGGTCTTGGTATGGATAAGAAGTTGATTAGCATGGAAGTTGATTAGCATGGTAGTTGATATGTATTCACAATGTGGAAATCTAACATATGTAGATACAATTTTCCAAAGTGTTGCTGAACATGACACAATCCTGTACAATGTAATGATATCTGGTTATGCTCAACATGGGCATGAAATCAAAGCTATTCAGTTGTTTGAGGAAATGTTGAGAAATGGAATCAAACCTAATATGGTTATGGTTCTTGAAATCCTATCGACATGTCGTCACTATGGTTTGGTAAAATTGGGTGAAAAGTATTTTAATTCCATGACAGTAGATTACAACATTTTGCTCGAGATAGACCATTATGCATGTATGATTGATTTGTATGGAAGGGCAAATTAGTTGGAGAAGGCCATAAGGTTCTTGAAAAGGATTCCCATAGAAGAGGATCCAGTAATCTCGGGGGTAATTTTAAATGCGTGTAGGCTAAGTAAGAATACAAAATTTGCTAGAGAGGTAGAGGAGAAAATTCTTAGGAGTGAAGGAGGTGATGGGGCTCGTTTATGTGCAGTTGGCTAATGTCTATGCAGTAGAGGGAAACTGAGCTGACATGGGGAGGGTAAGGAAGCAAATGAGAGGGAAGGTGAAGAAATTTCCTGGTTGCAGCTGGATGTTTGTGGAAAATGGAGTTCATATGTTTACCTCTGGTGATAGATCTCGCTCCAAAATAGAAGCGATATATTCCATGAATTGTGCTTCATAATAATTTTAGGGGTGAAACTGTAAAAACTAAAACCTAGAGAGAGAAAAAAATGGGTACCCGCGGGTCCAATAGTTTTGACCCGTATACTTTGACCTGTATTGGACCCATACCTGTTTGGCCTGTACCCGTGAAGACCTGACCCGTACCCACCCACCCTTTTTGCCAGGTCTAGAATCACGTCGTCTCGAAATCGATACATGGAGAAGAGTGTTTTACTTGAACGACCTCTTCAGATGTTATCCGTTGCGCTTGACAGCTGGTCTGATCAATAAAATAAACTTTATTCTGACAGACATGTCTCTTATGCAATAAGTGCCGGCCATGCACATTAAATGTAAGCCATGCTAAAATGACATTCCCTCGGAGCATTAAATGCGGATGAAGGCACATTTAATGCGAAAGAGGTAACCGCGCCGATGCTTGGTTACTCCAATAGAGGGAAACGTCGATTGGTATCCACGAAGCATGAAGATTACTCTTCACGTGGATTAACGGCACGTGATCGTAATCAATGGCGAGAAACGTATCCCGCTCAAGCGTCGCTCACTAGGGAAACCAATCGTCGTCTTTCCCCCTATAAAACCCTAGGTTCGCCTCAAGTTTTATCACATAACTTACATTCTCAGAGAGAAAAACAAAACACTTGCACTCGCAAAATCAGTCCGTTCTTCTTCCAGTTGATGCGCACTCTTCTTTATGACAGGAAGTTCGTCCCTAACAGTCAAGAGGTAAGGAGGACTTCTTCTTCGTTCTCCTCTTTTATTTCTGTTAAAAGCTTGACTTTACGGTAATTGTGGGTATGAACTGCCTAGTAACCTTACACGATGCATGTTTCTGGACAGTGGTAATAAGAGAACTTTTTTCTTTATAAAAAGTGAGAACTTGGGGTACAGATTCTTGGGAATTCATTCTCAAGGGTTTTTAGGGTTTTTCTAGGGGTTAAGGAAGATAAATTAGGGTTTTTTGCTCTTCCATGTCATTGTACAGGACACCGTGCAGAGACTGAGTCATCTCTTCATGTCGCACCTTTTTTAGACTTTAAGAGCAATGAACACTTCAACGACCAGAGCAGCCAAGGGGACGAGCTCACAAGCGTCGGGCACCCTAGCAAGTCCCGTGTAAGAGACATTATCAATGGCCACCCAGGACAAGATACAGAAAGCGGTGGACCAGTTCGCGCTTAGTGTAGATGTTTACCAGCATAGGACGTACACAGCACGGAACCCCTAGAGGGAATGGCCGCGATCTCTGAGGCGATCTTCAAGTGGAGGGTTTTAATACCTTTTCACCCCTTCATTAGATCAATCCTCAATTACTTCGAGGTACGCCTAATGCGTATTGATAGAGGTTGCTATGTATATCGCATGTGGCGTAAATGGTCTTGGCGAGTTGACAGCGCTAGAGCTCGCATGTGCTTACTATTTGAAGTAGAGCAAAGATAATGACTCTTATTACCTCTCGAAGCGATCTTCGATCGAGGGAGGAATATTTGGCTACCCTAGTAATGTCGAGGCTTATGAGACAACAATTTTCTTTTTTGCATACGATGGTGTTTGCCAATTTAGGGAGCCGAGTAGGTTTTCCTTTCCTTTGATTTGTGAACTGTCCCTTTTTCTTAGCTCCTCTTCTATAGGTGAAATTAACGAACTTTTTGTGTCTTTGCAGAAAATAGACCAGGTTGATGGCTCTTACAGACTTTAACCGAATTGTGACATTCGGTTGTCTACTCGAGCAGAGTCGCAACGCAAGATTGCTCGTGACTACTACCAACTTGCGAAAGTACGGTTTTTTCAATTCGAAAGCATCATTGGAACCTCTAGGCAGTAAGTATCTTCACACTTAGGACCTTTTTTTTTTTTTTTTTTTTTTTTTTTTTTTTTGCAGAGGTGATCTTTTCGCAAACATGTTTCCATGGCATGCAATGACCATGCCACCCAGGGTTCCAAAGCCATCAACAAGGACTAGGGGGTTCATATTCCCCGAGTCAATCTAACCAAGCCAGCTGAGGTGACCCTCGGCGATATCCCCGTAGGAAGGATACATATTGGCGTCGAAAAGCAAACATCCACGGAGCAACGTGGAGAAGCTTCTCTGCCCGTGGCTACTCAAGCCGCGAAGTAGAAAACCATGGGCTAGAAAACCAAGAAGAGGAAGCAGCTGCTTACCGAGGAGGAGTCTGAGTCTGAGTTCGAGCCAGAGGGCTTTGGGATGCTACCGGAGGGATCGCAGCCTTACCAAGCTTTTCACTCAGGGGTGCCCTCGAGGAATGTCCCTAACACTTCAACGGTCCCCGAGAGCTAGCGCAGATGAGAGGGGGAGGTCGCGGTTGCCCAAAGAAGAGTGGGCAAGCAACGGGTCGACGAGGTACCTGTTCCTCCGGGACCTGTCCCACCTATGCTGGATTCCATGGGACAGCTGTCGGAGCACTTGTAGCTAGTGGTGTATACCTTGCTGGAATGCCAACTGGTTACGGCCTTCAAGGAGTTCATGGTCTCTCAGCCCACGGACCTGATGGCTACCACGCTTCGGTTGCAAAGCCGGGTAAAACAATTTGTTCTTATCGAGGACTTTTTAGTATAAGTTGACTTTCTAACTTTTATGATTTTCGAGAAAATGAGGCTAACTCCTGTTTCTTTCCTCATATAGTCCTTGCTCGCCTTACACATGGCCCAAAAAAAGATCAATATGGACTCTGCTAGAGGATTCCACGAGCTGAGGGAAGAGAATACCAAGCTGAAACAAGACTTCACGACTTTGGACGTAGAGGCAAAAGCGATCCACATTCAGGCGAATTAGTACTTGGTATAGAGAAATTCTTCCCTTCGCACAATGGACTTCCAGAAGGCCAAGCTTGAGAAGAGAGGCAGGGAGAATAAGGAGCTCCAAAGGACAGTGGCCAAACTTACCAAAGAGTGTGGCAAGAAAGAGAATGAGCTGAAGGCAGACGAGGACAGAGCTCGACTGTGGGAAAACTCTAAGAAGCAGAAGACGACTCTAGAGGTGGATCTCGAGCTGCTCTAAGGGTGAGTCACTTCATTGACTGAACATATGAAGCGGCAAAACCTTGAACTCGAAAGGAGAGCTACTGATTGGGCAATACAGGCCATCTACAGCTTGCAACCAAGGAATCCGACGATGGACCTCTCTGACCTCCCAAATGAATACTAAGACATCCTTGCTTCCATGGCCTAAGTGATGATGCCAAGGAGGAAGAGGGACAAGAGCCTCATCCGGAGGATGACCAGTCGGAAGCATACGTCCCTAAGGACCCAGCAGTTGATCGGGCGGTCAGCGACCAACCAGCGGATATAGAGGTCACACCCAGAGAGCCTAGAGACGGGGACTAGTGATCGCCTCTTTTGTTTTTCACAGCTTTCCTTTTGACTCTTCCTTTTTCTTTTTTTTTTTCTACTGCCCATTGTATTTATTTTGACATATATAAAAGAAATGTTTTTGGCCACTTGTGATAGTACTTCTATAATTTGAGCACTTCACAAGACTAATATTATACATTTGATCATGGAACTTGTAAAAATATTGTAATGAACAAGATCATTCAAAAGAGCATGACACAAATATTCCTTCAAGAGAAAGTAGAACGATCTTATTCATAAAGACTACAAGGGAAACTTTACAAGCAAAAGAAATGAACAAAATTAAGAGCGGGTTCGAAATTACTGGTAATAGGGCCGAAGATGTTCAGCATTCCAAGCTCGCAGTACTTCGGAACTGTTAAGCCTTTTGAGGTGATACGTTCCAGGTCGTATTACCTTAGTGATGCGGTATGGACCCTCCCAGTTAGGTCCTAATACCCCCACACTTGGTTCCCTTGTACTGAGAAGGACTTCTTTCAGAACCAGGTCACCGACTTGAAAGTCCCTTCTTCTAACCTTAGAGTTGAAGGACCTTTTTGCCCATTGTTGGTAGGATCCTATCCTTAACTGGGCCTTGTTGCTGCGTTCTTTAACTAGGTCCAGACTCACACGTAAAAGTGTTTCCCTATCTGTCTCATTGAATAGGTCTCTTCGGAGTGAACTAGTCCTTAGTTCTATTGGAATCATAACCTCGCAGTCATATGCTAGCAAGAATGGCGTTTCTGAAGTAGAGGTTCTCGGAGTTGTTCTATATTCCCATAGAACTTCTGGGAGGTCATGGGCCCAATTGCCCTTGGCAATGCCAAACTTGGCCTTTAGTGTGTGCTTGATGGTCTTGTTGACAGCTTCAACCTGACCATTGGCTTGCGGTCTTGCGACTGAGGCGAACTTTTTATGGATCCCTAACTCATCGCAAAACTGTTTGAATTCCTCATTGTTGAACTTCTTTCCATTATCAAAGATGAGTGTATGGGGAATCCCGTAGTGGCACTTATATTCTTAAAGACGAAGTCTTTTAGCTTCTTGGTAGTGATCGCGACCAAAGGCTCAGCCTCGACCCATTTGGTGAAGTAATCCACCATGACCACATCATACTTAACGCCCCTTTTTTCGGTTGGCATGGGCCCAATGAGATCAATTCCCCACATAGAGAATGGTCAGGGGCTAGTCATTGTTGTCAACTAGTGGGAAGGAGCTTGCGGGATGTTCACGAACAATTGGCACTTGTCACACTTTTTCGCAAAGTTGAAAGTGTCTTCCTGAAGTAAAGGCCAATAATATCCCCAGCAGACAATTTCATTAGCGAGGGATCGTGCAGCTGTGTGATTACCGTAGATCCCTTCATGTATCTCCCTCATAATGTAGTTTGCTTCTTCATCGGTTACACGTCAGAGGAGAGGGGCGCTAAACCCTTGCTTGTATAGCTGATCTCCGATGAGCGTGCAACGAGCAGCTCTGGTGCGCAGGATTTTTGCCTCAGTCTTGTCACTGGCAAAGTCTCATCTCGAAGATACTGAATGATTGGAGTTATCCAAGAGGTAGATTTTGTTGTAGCTACGGTCTACTCAGGCGAGCTAATACTGGGAATCTCTATGTACCGAATTAGAATACTTTTCGGCACATCAGAGTTTAGCGATAAGGCTATCCTTGCCAAGGCGTCAGTGATAGAGTTACTGTCTCTTGTGATTTGCTTGATCGTGAAACGCTTAAAAGGCTCGAGTACGACTTTAGCTTTCTTTAGATAGTTGATCATGTTTTCTTCCTTGGCTTGATATTCTCCAAAAATCTGATTAACAACCAACTGGGAGTCACTGTGAATGCTGATCGCATCAGATCCCTTTTCCCTTGCTAGTCACAGACCAGCAAGCAGCACTTCATATTCGGCCTCATTGTTCGTAGCTTGGAACCCAAATCAAAGAATTCCATGAATGTGAGTCCCTTCAAGACTGAGGAGTAGAAGACCTGTCCCGGCTTTTTTTTTTGTTCAAAGAACCATCGACATAAAGGCTCCAAGTCAATAAGTTCTTAACGGTTTCCTAGATGACTTCACTGGCCGACTGTTCAAATTCTCGATTTGGCTAGTATGAGAATTTTGAAATAAAATCGGCAACAACTTGCCCTTTGATTGCTGCCTTTGGTCTGTAATGTAGATCGAATTAACTCAATTCCATTACCCATTTGAATAACTTACCCGAACCTTTTGGCTTCTGAAGAACTTGCCTAAGCAGGTAGTTGGTCAGAACATGGATTGTGTGGGCATGGAATAAGATTGCAACTTTTTAGAGGCGATCAGCAGGGCATAAGCTAATCGCTCTATCTCTGGATACCACATCTCGGCGTCCAGTAGTCACTTGCTTGCGTAATACCCTGGCCACTGAACTTTGCCCTCTTCTTAAATGAGAGTTGAGTTGACCACATACTGAGAGACGGACAGGTAGAGGAATGGAATTTCCTTGGGAAGAGGCTTGGATAGAATATGCGACTTTCCGAGATGTTCTTTTATACTCTGAAAAGCCTGCTCACACTCTAGAGTCCACTCGAACTTTTTGTTGGCCCTGAGTATATTAAAGAATGGCAAGCAACCATCTGTTGCCCTCGATATGAAGCGACTGAGAGCCGATATCATCCCATTTAGGCTCTAAACTTGTTTTCAGTTGGTCGGACTTTTTATATCAAGGAGAGCTTATATCTTCTTGGGGTTGATTTCGATTCCCCTTTAGTTAACCATATATTCCAGAAAATTTCCTGAGGATACTTCGAATGAGCACTTAAGAGGGTTGAGCTTCATCCTGTACTTTCAGAGCACGTCGAACATCTCAGCGAGATGTGCTATGTGATCTGAAACATGTGACTTGACCGGCTTATCATCAACATAAACTTCCATCAACTTTTCGATCTGCTCGAAAAACATACGGTTAACCAGCCGTCGGTAGGTTGCCCCAGCATTTTTTAGGCCGAAGGGCATGACCTTGTAACAGTACAATCCTTAATCTGTAATGAACGAGGTATGCTCTTTGTCAGGTACGTACATCGGGATCTGATTGTACCCTGAATAGGCATCCATAAAGCTCAGCAACTTGTGCCCAGAGGTGGCATCAACGAGCTGGTCGATCATTGGCAACGGAAAACTATCCTTCGGATAGGTTTTGTTGAGGTCGGTGAAGTTGACGTAGGTTCGCCACTTTCTGTTGGGCTTCTTTACCAAGACTGGATTGGCAACCCAACTCGGGTAATGCGCCTCTCAAATAAACCTATGTGAAAGGAGCTTATCTACCTCACTTTTCAAGGCAGCATAGCGCTCTAGGTCCATGGCTCTTCTCTTCTGGCTAACCGGCTTGACTGAACTGTCAATGTTGAGTGCATGACATATCACATTCGGCCTGATTCTGACCATATTAGCAGAAGTCCATGCAAAAACATCGACATTCTCTCTAAGGAAGCTCGTCAAGCTTTTGGCGAGTTAGGGGTTGAGATTACTCCCGATTCTCAATACTCGAGTCGGCTCATTTTAATCAACTGATATCTCAGATAGATCCTTAACTGGCCCACTATGAGGGCACTCATAGATGCGAAGATCTATGTTGTCCTCTACTGGGCCGGGTTATGGCTCGATCTTGCTAATTGTCATAGCCTGGTCAGGGATGCCTATTGGCCTTCCTTTCCCTTACACGCCATCTGCAATGCTCTTATGTAGCAGCCGTGAGATTCACGTTGAGATCCTTTTACTTCCCCAATCCCCGTCGGAGTGGGGAACTTTATTTTTAGATGATAGATGGAGGTGACGGCCTTAAAACTTTATAGTAGAGGTCGTCCCAGAATGCCATTAAAGGCGGATAGATAGTCTACCACCAAGAACTCCATCATCTTAGTCATTTCGTTGGTCTTACCCAAAGTGACAGGGAGTGCGATCATTCCTTTAGGAATCAAATGATCCCCAGTGAAAGCGTAGAGAGGGATAGAGGCAGGCTTCAGGTCTGCCTCGTCCAATTACATTTTTTTGAAAGCTCACTAAAACAGGATATTCACAGCACTTCCATTGTCCACCAACATTCTGTAGACTTCGCACCGACCTATTTCAAGCGCGATGACGAGTGCATCCTCATGGGGATGATGCAATCGCGCCACGTCTTGCTCTAAGAAGATAATCTTTTCTTCCCTGCAAACCTTAGCGGGTCGCGGTACTGTGCTCATCACACTCACGGGGTCATGATGAGCTTCACAAGTGTACCTTTCCTAGGCACCTCTAAAATTCCCCGCGAGATGTGGTCCTCCAAAGATGATCCCCATACAATAGAGACCCTTACAACCACGATGCTTTTTCCCTTGTTCCTCTTGATCCTCTTCCTGAATAGGAGTCGGACCATCAACATACTCCTTGAAGTGTCATCGCTTGATGAGGTCTTCAATTGCTTGCTTGAGAGCCGACATTCATTGATGTGATGCCCATAATCCCGATGATAGTGGCAATACTTTTTGCTGTTCCTAGTTGAGGGGGGATTTTTCATGGACTCTAGCTCTCCAAGTAGGCTGGCCTCCGCTGACTTATCTAGACTGGTCGACATTAAGGCATTCAAAGGAGTGTATTGACTTTTGTCGCGATCGCGACGGGGAACTTGGGTGTAAGATTTTTTGGGCTCAAATCGCTGCTTCTTTCCTTTCCGCTGATCGTCATTAGCCCATCTGTGATCAGCTCTTCTACTATTCTCTCCCCAGTCAGGGGCACTGGTCGACAGACCGGGGTCGTGGCAATTAAGAGCGATCATAGAATTTTTGATTTGGAGATACTTCTCAGAAAGGTCGAAGAAGCGGGTGAGGGAAACATCATCCTCGGATTGCAACTTTTTCCACAAGTCAATTTGCATACGAACCCCCTTAATAATGAGAGTCCAAACGGACTCTTCAGGAGTGTGAGCCACTTTGTAGAGTTCCTTGTGGAATCTGTCTATGTAAGACCAGAGTGATTCATTCCTCTCCTACCGTATGTTACTTAGATAGCTCAACGGCATCGAGAACTTCCTGTTCGCCTAGAAGTGCCTTAAGAATGACAAGCTCATTTGTTGCCTCAAGCTGATAGATCCTCTCGACGAGAAAGGAGCAGCTAACACTATTAGAGAAAAGGGAGACGCCTCGGCGACCTTTCCACTCTCATTCTGCTGAGCTTTAAGCTAATCCAAAGCTCGCTGTAATTCCTCAATCTAAGGTAGTGGAGCTACCTAAGGATCACTTTTCGCAATGTGGCTTCGACCCTCACAGTTGTGATTGAGGAAAGACCGCAAATCGAGCTCTTCCTCAACTTGGCTGAAAGCTCCGGTGAACCTTGACACACGTTGGTTGGGGCCATATGAAGGCATTGAATAGCTTGAGGAGTTTTCCTGACCTCTGCGGTGGTCAAAACTGACCCGCAAACGACAGGGGTTTCCTGCATGATGACGGTCGAGATCATCATTTCGGTGATATTGGGAATCTCCATGCCTTGCACTTTTGTGGTAGTTCCCATGCGACGTGGCGTGGGACGAGTCATGCTACGGCATGTCGCCAAGTCGCAATGCCATGGGTATTCTACCCGTTGCACGACCGGTGTTCACTAGTCCCTCAAAGCCCTTCAGCCCACTGTTCACCACTTGTTTTCCCTTACTTTTATGCGCTGCAGTGTGCGCGGTACGAGCTTTTGCCATTTTCCGTGACCTGTAGGCGTCTTTGGCGGTGGCACCGCCTTGTTGGACTCTGATGGTACGACTCGATCCAAACGGTCTAACCTTTGGCTAACCGTTTGGAGAGTATTGTTGAACCTCTCCAGGTAATCCATCACAGCTAGGTCGAGTTGTGAGTTCGAAGGAATATCTGCCATTGTACTCTGCTGGACTGGAGGCACTTCGTGAGAAGTGTCATCCTATACTCGGGGGGTCTCCTCATTGTTAAGGTTGGTTCGCTTAGTTTCAAAACCATGAGCCATTTGTTGATGGATAGGACCGATCAGTCAAAGATTCCTGATGAAGAGCGGATACTAAATCAGGCCCTCCTTCTAGCGCCAAACTATTGATGCTTGATTTTGACACCAAGGACTTACACGTGTAAAGTGTTAAGAAGACTTAGAAATTACACGTGATATGGAAATGTGTAACGAGAGAATAAACAAGAGACAATTTTTAAAGTGGTTCGGATGCTCAAAAGCGAATCCTATGTCCACTATATTTGAGTTGATGGATGATTACGACCAGGTCGCGTACAGCGAGCTGAGTTACAATCTTTAGAAAATTTAAATAGAGAGAGAGAGAGAGAGAGAGAGAGAGAGAGAGAGAGTCTGCTTTTAAAAACTAAAAAATGAGCGGATCCCGTAAATGAGAGAGGAGCCCTTTATTTATAGTGGAGGGATTCAAGGTAATAATCATGATTTTGCAGTCGGGCAAGTGTGGTACAATTCTTAACCTGCTTCCCATTGGCTGACTGAATATGAGATATCCTTAAATCGCATAGGGCTTGGGCAGGTGGACAATTTGTAGCCACTCAAAAGCCAAGCTTTCACTTGCCCCACTGACGACAACCTTACCTCTTCCGTCCTTGTGCGATGTGACAGTGTCTGGATGGCACAAAACCTTCTTGAACCCTGATTGGCCCTTGCTGGCGTGAGCTTATGTCAGCCTTGATTTTTTAGACATAACACCTTCGTTTCTAGTAAAAGTCTTCACCAAAATTGTTTCACGCTTTCACTATAAAGAGTTGTTCATTTCCCCATCTTGAAACGGGCTTTAAATTGTTTCACTAACAAAGATTATAACCATTCAGTCATTCTAACACATGAATATATTTTTCATCCACCATCCAACCCTGTCTCTCGAGTTGTTATCGCTTAGGTTTGTGGACCTTATAATTCTGGCTTTGCAAATTGTGGTCCTCCTCTTTATTTTTTCCTTTTTCTCTAATTTAAAGACCAAGAGAATGGAAAGTTGTTTAAAATGAAGAGAACCGATATGTATTTCTTGTTCAATTGAATAATTACTAAATACCATTGATTTGTCAAATTTGACAGCTTATTACTAATGGTCGGGTGCCAGCGTTAGTTTCGAGAATACAAAGAGGGGCATACAAAGAGAAATCCTGCCCTTAATCTTCATGATTCTCTCTCTCTCTCTCTCTCTCTCTCTCTCTCTCTCTCTTTCCCTTCTTTTAAGGGTAAGATTTGTCTTTGAATGCCCCTCTTTGTATTTCTCTTTGTAAGGCTAATATTTCTCATATATATATATATGCAGAGAGAGAGAGAGAGAGTGTGTGTGTGTGTGTGTGCGTGCGTGCGTGCGCTTTTTAAGACTAAAGATGAGCCAATCCCGTAAATGAGGGAGGAGCTCTCTATTTATAGTTGGGGGATTCAAGGTAGTAATCACGATTCTGTAGTCGGGTAGGTGTGGTACAATTCCTAACCCAATTCCCATTGGTTGTCTACACAGGAGACATCCTTAAATCGCGTAAGGCTTGGGTAGGTGGACAATTCCTAGCCACTCACAAGCTTGGCATTCACCTGCCACACTGACAATAGCCATACCTCTTCCGTCCTTGCACGACGTGCAGCGTCTAGACGACACAAAGCCTTCATGAACTCTGATTGGCCTTGCTAGTGTGAGGTCACGTCAGCCCTGATTTTTTAGGCATAACAGTATGTACTAAGATCATAATCACGGCTTAAGCAAGTGAAAGTGAAAATATATTTTAAAGAGTTCAATCTGACCCAAACTAGAAATAAAAATTTTGTTTCACGTGCATCCCAGTTCTCTTATGCATTATAAATTAGAGTAGCAAGCTCATTCTTTGATTATCTCCCCCATGATCATTATTTGATTAATCTATATAGCTTTTGATAATTGAAACCGTTGTTACCCACTTTATCGATCTTTCATCTGGCATCTAATATAAGAAGAAGCATCACCATCAAATATGCATTCTAATTGTTATTCATAAGAAGCATCACCGTCGTTTTCATCATCCGCAACATCATCTTTGTTATGCCCAAAAACCAGGGCTGACGTAAGCTTAAATCAGCAGAAGCCAATCAGAATTCAGGAAGGTTTTCTGCCGTTTGGATGCAGCCACGTCCCGCAAGGACGAGAAGGGTAAGGTCATCGCTAGTGAGGCAGGTGAATGCCAGACTTATGAGTGGCTAGGAATTGTCCACCTGTTGAAGCCCTACGCGATTTAAGGATATCTCTCGTATGGACAACCAATGGGAAGAAGATTAGGAATTGTACCACACCTGTCGGCATGCAGATTCATGATTACCAACTTGAATCCTCCAACTATAAATAGAGGGCTCTCCTCTATTTTACAGGATTGGCTCATCCACCGCACAAACATATACTCTCTCCCTCTCTCTCTCTACATTTATTTTACTTTCTCTATTGTAATTCAGCTCGTCGAGTGTGACCTGATTGTAATCAACCATTAATATAGTAACAATAGACGTAGGATCCACCTTAGAGCATTCGAACCACTTTAAAAATTGCTACCTGCTGAATCTCTCTTTTTACACTTCCATACCACGTGTGATTTCTAAGTCCGCTTAGCACTTCACACATGTGAATAGTTCGTGTCAAAATCAAGTATCGCCAGTCCAACAGAGTATTATGGCGGATGTTCCTTCAAGCTCGTAACTCGACCCGGCCATGATGAATTACCTAGAGATGTTCAACAATACTATCTGAACAGTTAGCCGGAGGCTAGACCGTTTGGATCGGGTCATGCCACTGGAGTCTAACGAGGTGGTGTCGCCGCCAAAGAAGCCTACAGGTCACGCGAAAGCGCGGAAAATGGCAAAGGCCCAAACCGCGCACACTGCAGCGCGTAAAAATAAGGGGAAACAAGTGGCGAGCAGTAGACTAGAGGGCTCCGAGGGGCTAGCAAACACCGGTCGCACATCGAGTAGAATACCCGTGACATTGCGACTTGGTGACATGTCGCAACATGAGCCGTCCCACGCCACGTCATATAGGCACACCCGTAAAAGTGCTGGGGGGGGAGATTCCCAACCTCATCAAAATATTGGTCCCGACCATCGCTGTCGGGATAACCCCTACTGTCCGAGGGTTAGTTCTGACCATTGCGGGGGTCGGAAAAACTCCCCGAGCCATTCGCTACTCTCACACGACTCTAGCCAATAGGGGTGTTCAAAAGAACCTATTAGAACCA
This sequence comes from Pistacia vera, assembly GCF_008641045.1. NCBI lineage: Eukaryota > Viridiplantae > Streptophyta > Magnoliopsida > Sapindales > Anacardiaceae > Pistacia > Pistacia vera. The sequence continues at coordinate 22,038 of NW_022196779.1, read as the reverse complement.
GAACCGACGGTTATCCTAGGTTTGGTTTCAGTTCCTACCCAGAACCAATCATCAATGGGTAGGTTCTGGTTCCAAATTTTTGGAACCGTTACTTTGCGGTTCTGGTTCCAGTTCTGGTTCCTATAGTTAGGAACCAGAACCAAGAACCGAGATTAATATAAAATAAAATTAAAGATTAGGGGGGTTAATAAAAACTTTTGTAGAAAAAATAATGTGAATACATTTATATTTATATTTCATAACATTTAAAGTAAGTTGGTTTGAATTTTGAGAATCTACCTTTACAAAGTAATGGAGTTAGTAATTTTGAATTTATAATTTGTAATTTTATTTTTCTTAACAAGTGCCAGGTTGGGGGGTGTATTTGTAAGTTTTTAAGGGTTTTTTTGCCATTTTAAAAACTTTTGGGGGGTCATGTAATTTTACAGGGTACCTAGAACCGGAACCGGAATCGAAACCGATGTTACAGATTCTGGTTCTGGGTAGCTAGGAACCGAAACCGTCGGTTCCAGTTCTGATTCCAAATTTCAAGGAACGATCGGTTCCGGTTCCCGTTCCAGATAGGATTTCGGTTTCGGTTTCGGTTCCTTCAAAAAGTGTAGGATACCCAAAACCGAACACCCCTACTAGCCAGCGTGTGTCGGGGTAGGCCAGAGCTTTCAACTGAGCAATGGAAGGGCTTGACCTCCAGTCCTTCCTCAAATGCAACCATGAGAGTCGAACCCACATTGTGGAAAGTAACCCCCCGATAGCTCCGCTATCTCAGATTGAGGAGTTGCAGCAACAATTGGATCAGCTCAAGGCTCAGCAAAACGAATAGGGTAAGGTCGCTGAGGCGTCCCCCTTTTCTCCAGCAATACTAGTTGTCTCTCTCCCATCGAGATTCAAGATGCTCGACATGCGAGCATTCGATGGGAATTCTGATCTGCAGGACCACCTCTACGAGTTCAATGACCTTATGGAACTCCATCGAGTCTCCGACTTGGCCAAATGTCATTGTTTAGCAGTGACACTAACTACCTATGCCAAGCGCTGGTTCAGGTTGCTCCCCGCAGGATCAATAAGCTCATGGCAACAAATGAGCTTGTTATTCTTGAGGTACTTCAAGGCAAACAGAAAGTTCTCAATGTCGTTGAGCTATATGAGCAATATACGGCAGGAGAGGGACGAGTCCCTCCAATCTTATATAGACAAGTTTCACCGCGAACTCCACAAAGTGGCTCGCACTCCTGAAGAGTCTGTTTGGACTCTCATTATCGTAGGGGTTCACCTACAGAATGACTTATGGAAAGAGCTACAATCAGGCGATGATGTTTCCCTCATTCGCTTCTACAACCTCACTAAGAAGTATCTCCGAATAGAAAATTTTGTGGCTACTCTCAATCGCCACAACCCCGATCCTTCAGCTAATGTTCCCGACCAGGGGGAGAACAGTAGAAGGGCTGATTGTGGTTGGGCTAATGGCGACTAACAAAACGGTAAGAAGCAGTGATTTGAGCCCAAAAAGTCTTATGCCCCGGTTCCTCGTCGCGATGGTGACAAAAATCAATACACTCCTCTGAATGCCTCAGTATCGGCAATTCTAGATAAATCAGAGGAGGCCAACCTGCTCAGAAAACCAAAGCCCATGAAGAATCCCCCCTCAACTAGGAACAGCAAAAAGTATTGTCGCTATCATCAGGACAATGGGCATCACACTGATGAGTGTCGGGCTCTCAAGCAAGCGATTGAAGACCTCATCAAACAGCGGCACTTCAAGGAGTATGTTGACAGTCCGACTCTCATTCAGGAGAAGGATCAAGAGGAATAAGGGAAGAAGTGTCGTGGTTGCAAAGGGCTCTACTATGTAGGGATCATTTTCGGGGGGCCACACCTTGCAGGGAACTCTTAAGGTGACCAGGAAAGGTGATAAGTTGCATAAATTTAGTGTTTTTAGGTTTGTTTTTTATAGCCTTCTAGTTAATTTCTCATTTGTTTTCTGTGTTTCGATGTTAGTTTTTGTTAAGTTTGAAATATAAATGGTTAGCTATTGATTTGGAAAATTTTTGTAATTTTCAAGTGTTAATTGAGTAGATTGGAGCATTGGAATGAAATTGGAATTCAAAGCTTGAAAAAATTGAGATTAGCTGACAAGTTTGAAGGCCATGGCCTTGCCTTGGTGGTTCACCATGGTCGTGGTGGTGGAATGAAGATAAAATAACGAGGACAGGGAACACCATGGCCTAGGCTATGGTGACATACATTTGGACATGGCTAGGGCCGTGTCGGACACTTTTAGGGTTTTTATTAGTTTTTCTTTCCTTTTTCACTTAGGACTCTTTTGGGTATTTAAGGGTGATTAAGATTACTCCTTAGGGAGGCCGAATTTTACCCATTCTTGGAGAGAGATTATTGGGTAACAAAAGAGAAAGGAGAATCAAGAACAAAATTTATCACAGAGTTTGTTTTTACTTTTTCAATATGATTTATTTCTTGGATTCTACTCTTGTTTCTTTTATTATGAACTAATTTTCTCAGGCTAAGACTAAGGTTAGTCTATTTATGGATCTGTGATCAATCTTTTACTCTTTGGTCAGTGAATTATTTTTCTAATGATGAGTTTATATTATGTGCTTAATGCTATTAGGAACTTGATTAATTTCTGATAAAATTGTTTTGTGTGATTGAGACAGAGAGGAGATATCACATGAGTGCTCTAGTAATATAGGCCATGGATTAATTGGATATAGAGATATATGAATTGACACATGCAATAGTCATAGGTAGGATTAACTTGTGCTGAAAGCTAGAGGATTTCATAAAGCCTAATGCTCGTCTATTTCATTAAATCTATATAGAAATATCTAGGTTGTGAGATAGAAGTAGAATTAATATTGCTTGAGAAAGAATATCGATTAAACTAGGAAATCCCATTGTCACATTAATTAAATAAATTCATTGACCATAGTAAATTGAGGGGTGCAGAGAAGTTATAGATGAGCCTGAAGTCTTAGCCGTTTTCTCTCATTAAATTCTTAATTTTAGTTTTACTGCAATTCGTTTCTAATATTTCAGATTTTAATATTTTCAGTTTTAAATATCACCATTCTAAGTTTTGATTATCTAGATAAAGTTAAGACTAATTAATATTTCAGTACTTGTTTACGCAATCCCTTGGGTACGATAACCTATATTTTATTATACTATATTACTTGAAACTAGTGCACTTACTAGTAGTTGTTGCAAACGACACAACAAAAGGTATGCCTAGAAGCTTGCCATGACCCATTGAGTGTAATGAGCATGGTGCCGCGACCTTCTAAGATCTGCAGGGAATAAGAAATTACCTTCTCTGAAAAAGACGCAGTACGATTACATCACCCCCACAACGACATCGCACCTGAAATAGGCCGGTGCAAAGTCCACAGAATGTTGGTGGACAATGGAAGCGCTGTGAATATCCTATTTTGGCAAATCTTCGAAAGAATACAATTGAACGAGGTAGACCTGAAGCCTGACTCCTTCCCCTTCTGTGGTTTTACTGGGGATCATCTGATTCCTAAGGGAACGATTGCACTCCCTGTTACGTTGGGTGAAACCAATGAAGTGACCAAAGTGATGGAGTTCTTGGTAGTGAACTGTCCATCCGCCTTCAATGGCATCCTGTGACGACCTTTGCCACGGAATTTCAAGGTCGTCATCTCTGTCTACCATATGAAGATGAAGTTTCCCACCCCGATGGGGATAAGGGAAGTGCAAGGATCCCAACGTGAATTCCGTGACTGCTACATAAGGGCAATCCAGATAGCGTGCAAGGGAAAAAAAAGCCAACGGGTGTCCCTGAGTAGGCCATGGCGATCAGCAAGATCGAACCATGACCTGGACCAGCAAATGACAACATGGATCCTCGCATCCAGGAGTGCCCTCATAGCGGCCCAGTTGATGACCTATCTGAGGTATTAGTCGATGAAAATGAGCCGACCAGAGTATTAAGGATTGGGAGTAATCTCAACCCCCAGCTCACCGAAAGCCTGACGAGCTTCCTCAGAGAAAATGTTGATGTTTTTGCATGGACTCATGCTGATATGGTCGAGATCAGCCCGAACGTAATAGATCATGCACTAAACATTGACAGCACTGTCAAGCCGGTCCGTCAGAAGAGGGCAATGGACTCTAAACGCTATGCCACCCTGAAAAGTGAGGTGGATAAACTCTTATTGAACGAGTCTATTCGAGAGGCGTTTTACCCAAGTTGGGTTGCCAACCCTGTCTTGGTAAAGAAGCCTAACGGTAAATGGCAAAACCATGTCGACTTCACCGACCTCAACAAAGTCTATCCGAAGGATAGCTTTCCCCTGCCAAGGATCGATCAGCTCATTGATGCCACTTTTGAGCACGAGCTACTGGGCTTTATAGACGCCTACTTGGGATACAATCAGATCTCGATGTACGTACTAGACGAAGAGCATACCTCGTTCGTTACGGATCGAGGACTGTATTGTCACAAGGTCATACCTTTCGGCTTAAAGAATGCTGGAGCAACTTACCAGCGGCTGGTCAATCATATGTTTTCCTAACAGATTGGCAAAACGATGGAAGTCTATGTCAATGACATGCTAGTTAAGTTGCATGTCGCTTCAGATCACATAGCTCATTTTTTGAAATGTTTGACGTGCTCCGAAGGTACCGAATGCAGCTCAACCCTCTCAAGTGTTCATTCAGGGTATCCTCAGGAAAGTTCCTGGGGTACATGGTTAACCAGTAGGGAATCGAAATCAACCTTGAAAAGATCTAAGCTCTCTTTGATATGAAAAGCCCCAGTAGCAAAAAGCAGGTTCAAAGCTTGAATGGCGAGATAGCGGCTCCAAGTCACTTCATATCGAGAGCAATAGATCATTGCTTGTCAATTTTTAATGTGCTTAGGACCAACAAGAAATTCGAATGGACTCCAGAGTGCAAACAGGCCTTTTAAAGTATAAAAGAACACCTCGGAAAACCACCTCTCCTGTCCAAGCCTCTTCCCAAGGAAATTCTACTTCTATACTTATCCGTCTCTCAGTATGCGGTCAGCTCTACTCTCATCCGGGAAGAAGGCAGAGTTCAATGGCCAGTATATTATGCGAGCAAGCGATTGTTGGACACCGAGAAGCGGTATCCAGAAATGGAGTGATTTGCTTATGTCCTGTTGATCGCCTCCAAAAAGTTTCGACCCTACTTCTATGCCCACACAATCTATGTTTTGACCAACTACCTGCTCCAGTAAGTTCTTCAGAAGCCGGAGGCATTGGGTAAGTTGCTTAAATAGGCGATGAAATTGAGTCAATTTGATCTATATTACAGACCAAAAGCAACCATTAAAGGGTAGGCTGTTGCCGATTTTATTTAAGAATTTTCATACTAGCCCGATCAAATACCCGAGAAATCGACCAGCGAAGTCATCTAGGAGACCGTTCAGGTCCTGCTGACTTAGAGCCTCTATGTTGATGGTTCCTCAAACAGGAAAAGGGTCAGAGTAGGTCTTCTCATCCTCAGTCCGAAGGGACGCGCATTCATAGGATCTTCCGGTTCAAGTTCCAGGCTACTAACAATGAGGCCAAATATAAAGCGATGTTTGCTGGTCTGTGACTAGCGAGAGAAATGAGATCCAACGCGATCAGTATTCATAGCAACTCCCAGCTTGTCGTAAATCAGATCTTGGGAGAATACCAAGCCAAGGAAGAAAACATGATCAACTACCTACAAAAAGCAAAGGTAGCACTCGAGCCTTTCAAGCCCTTCCCAATCACACAAATCCTGAGAGATAGTAACTTTATCACGGACGCCATGGCAAAGATAGCCTTATTGCTAGACTCGGATGTGCCGGACAATATTCCAGTTCGGTACATAGAGATTCCTAGCATTAGCTCACTTGAGCCAACAGTAGCCACAACAGAATCAGTCTCTTGGATGACCCTAATCATTCAATATCTCTAAGATGGGACCCTGCCCAGCGACAAGACTGAGGCAAAAATCCTGCGCACCAGAGCTGCTCGTTACACACTCGTCGGGGATCAGTTGTACAAGCGAGGGTTTAGCACCCCTCTCCTCCGACGTGTAACCGATGAGGAAGCAGATTATATTATGAGGAAGATACATGAAGGGATTTGTGGTAATCACACTGCCGCTCGATCCCTTACTAATAAGATTGTCCGCTAAGGATACTATTGGCCCCTACTTTAGGATGACACTTTCAACTTTGTAAAAAAGTGCGACAAGTGCCAACGGTTCGCGAACGTCTCGCGAGCTTCTTCTCACCAGTTGACTACAATGACCAGCCCCTGGCCATTCTCTATGTGGGGAATTAACCTTATTGGGACTATGCCCACCAGGAAGGGGAGCATCAAGTATGTTGTGGTCGCGGTAGATTATTTCACAAAATAGGCCGAAGCCAAGCCCTTGGCTGCGATCACTACTAAGAAGCTCAAGGACTTCGTCTTCAAGAATATAGTGTACCGCTACGGGATTCCTCATACCCTTATCTCTGATAACAGCAAGCAGTTCGACAACGAAGAATTCAAGCAATTTTGCGACGAGCTGGGGATCCACAAAAAATTTGTCTCAGTCGCAAGACCATAAGCCAATGGTCAGGTTGAAGCTATCAACAAAACCATCAAACACACTTTGAAGGCCAAGCTTGGCACTGCCAAAGGTAGTTGGGTCGATGACCTCCCTGAAGTTCTGTGGGCATACAGAACGACTCTGAGAACCTCCACTTCGGAAATACCCTTGTCGCTAGCATATGGCTGCGAGACAATGATCCCGGTGAAAGTGGGGACTGGTTCGCGTCGGAGAGACTGTTCAACAAAACAAACAATGAAGTGCTTCTACGCGCAAGCTTGGATCTAGTCGAGGAACATCGCGACAAGGCTCGGTTAAGAATAGCATCTTACTAGCAACATGCAAAAAGGTTCTTTGACCCCAAGGTCAGAAGAAGAGACTTCCATGTCGGCTACTTGGTTCTGAAAGAAATCCTTCTCAGTACAAGAGAACCAAGCGCGGGGGTATTAAGACCTAACTGGGAAGGTCCATACTGCATTGCCAAAGTGACACAACCAGAAACCTATCCCCTCAAGAGGCTTAACGGTTCCGAGGTACCGCGAGCTTGGAATGCCAAACATCTTTGCCCCTATTATCAGTAATTCCGAGCTCGCTCTCAGTTTTCCATCTCTTTTACTTGTAAAGTTTTCCTTGTAACCTTTATGAATAAGATCGTTCTTCTTCACCTTGAATAAATGTCTTACATGATCTTATTCATTGTAATATTTTTACAAGTTTCTTGATGGGATGTGATATTAGTTTTGTAAAGTACTCGAAATTGTAAAAGTCTAAATAAAACAACTTTTTTCATATATGTAATTTACAAAAGTACAGTGGGCAGCCAAAAAGAAAGAGTCAAAAGAAAAATCAGAAAAAATGATCATCGGCCTCCATCTCCAAGATCTGCGGGCGCAACCTCATCGTCCCCTGGTTGGTCGCCGGCTGTCAGATCAATCGTTGGATCCTCAGGAATGTATTCCTCCGGCTGATCATCCTCCAAAGGGGGTTCTTGTTCCTCCTTCTCCCTGACCTCATCATCAGCTCGGGCCATGGAAGCAAGGATGTCTTGATAATCAGACGGGAGGTCGGAGAGATCCATTCTCGGGTTCCTTAGCCGCAAGCTATAAATAGCCTGAATTGCCTAGTCAACGGCTTTCCTTTCAAGCTCAAGGCTCTGCCGCTTCATCTGGTCAGTCAATGAAGCGACCCACCCTCAGGAAAGCTCGAGGTCCATTTCCAGTGCTCTCTTCTGCTTCTCAGAGTTCTCGCACAATAGCTCTTCCTCCGCCTTCGCGAGACGCTCTGAGTTCGACTTCAGCTTTTTCTCTTTCTCGCCATTCTCTTTGGTGAGCCTGACTATTATCCTCTAAAGCTGTTTGTTCTCCTCGCCTCTCCTTTTGAGCTCAGCCTTCTGAAAATCTACGGTGCTAAGGGCAGAGTTTTTCTCCGCCAGGTATTGATTCGCCTAGAGGTTGAACAACTTCGCCTTCGTAGCCCGATCTTTGAGGTCTTTCTTCAGCTTGACATTCTCCTCTTTCAGGTCGTGGATCCCTCCGGTATAATCTAGATTGACCTTCTGTTGGGCCATGTGCAAGGCAAGCAGGGTCTGCATAAGAAAGGAAGCAAGAGTTAATCCCTATTTTTACGAAAATTAAAGGCCAGAAAATCAGCTAAGGTTGAAGTCCTCGATGAGGACGAGCTACCCTACCTGGCTTTGCAGCTGAAGAGCAGTGGTCATCAAGTCCGTGGGCCGAGAAGCCATGAACTTCTCGAAGGCCGAAGCCAGTTAGCACTCCAGCAAGGTATACATCACCAACTGCAAGTGCTCCAGGAGTTGCCCCATGGAATCCAACATTGGCGTGCCTGCCCCCATAGGAAATGGCAACTCATCGACCCGCTACTTGCCCACTCTCCTGCGAGTGATGCGTGTTTCTTACAACATCCAAAATGTAGCAAGTATACTAGTCGCACAAAGTAATAAAATGATAAGTAGAGTATCGTTCCCACGAGGATTGTTAGCAAAGCACTGAGTTTCTTAATGTTATCAAGTTGAAGCAATCGATTACTTTGGATTGATGGGAGCTAATTCTAATTAAACTAACAATGAATTTTAAACTAAAATTCTAATTAAGAAAGCAATATGAAAACACCGAAAATCAATTCAATAAAAGCGGGTAGGGTTTTGACTTCATTTGGATTTTATGGGTTAAACCTAAAATTTACACTACATTCACATTCATATGCAATGGTTGTAAATCGAACTCACTAAGGTGTTAAACATATCCTCTCGGGCTATGTTTTCCTATTCATCCTTATTAACCTTCTGCACCCAACAAATTGAAGATTAACAATTCCAAACTCATTAAGCAAAAGAATCCTAATATGATTTCATTAATTCTTGAATCTATCTCTAGCGTCCAATACTATAATGGTGATTACCCAAGAAGCCGAACATGATTCATTTCTCAATCTCATCATGTTCATCACATACAACATTAAAAATCAGAGTAACACACAACCAAAACATATTCATATGAAAATAACACAATCAAACACTTAACCCATTTAAAATCCAAACTACCATCAAAACCCTAACCCAAAATAGATTAGTTCATAGCTAAATCAATAATACAAAAACGTAAAACGGAAATCATCAAGTTCAGCATAATGAAACTGAGATAAAAGATAAGAAATCTCCCAAAAAGATGAATCCTTTAGTCAGAATCGAATCTTCTCCCTTTAACAAACCAAATCGCTCAAAGTTTTACTAAGAAAAATGCCAAAGCAGCTAACCCTAAAAAGATGAAGACCCCTGGGCAAAAGGTTAAGTTTTTCTTTTATACTTAGTCCAAATAACCCAGCCAAAACATGCACAAAACGAAACTGTGCGTTTAACAAAATTGAAACTAATGACTGTCGTCGCGGCGAAGAGTGAAGCAGACACGTTCGTCCCTGGCTTACTTCGCCGTGGCGAAGACAATTCCTTCGTCGGGGCGAAGAATTACAGAACTGCCACTCAGCTTGCTTCTTCGTTTAATTTTTCGATTCTCGGTGCTCTCCCTTGGGAACAAGCTTCATCGTGCTTTATCCTGCTCCGAAACTCTCCTATCTTTTGAGATCTGCTAAATTCTGAGTAAAAAATATCCAATTTTGTCATTATTTGCTCAAAATGTCCATTTTAACCTGAAACACGAAAAGTAAAGAATTAAGCAACAATTCAGGTCAAAATGCACTAGAAAGTACCTGAAATCCGACAAAAAGGTCTAATGAAAACTGTATAATTCACAGATTATCAGCAAGCAACCACAGTTTCCTTTTCTCCTCTACCCAAGCTTTCGGGGATCGTTGAGATGCCCTGTGCGCACATCGAACGGAAGGCCTAGTAAGGTTGCGAACTCCCAAGCTGCACCTCGACACCCTCTGACTCGAACTCTGATTCCTCGGCCTACAGTTGTTTTCTTTTCTTAGTCTTTTGGCCCGTGGTTTTCTGCTTGGGGGCACGAGCAGTCGCAGATCGAGGAGTTTCCTCATGTCGCTCTAGGGGTGTTCGCCCTTTGGTGCCAATTTGTATCCCTTCTATGGGGATATCACTAGGGACAGCCTCGACTGGTTCAGTCGGAGCAACCCAGGGAAATACAAACTTTCTCGACACCTTGGGCGGTATGATTGTTGCGCACCATAGAAATATGTTAGTAAAACAGGTCGCCACACGCAACCAAAAAGCATTCTAAGTATGGGGATACTCACAGTCTGACTCTAAGGACGGTTCCGGATTAAAAAAGTCGTACTTTCTCAAATTGGCAATAGTCACGAGCAGTATCGTGTCGCGACAATCATCTGGAAGACAACCGAACGCAATGATTCAGTTATAATCCATTAGATTTGACAACCTGGTCGTCTTATTTCCTGCAAAGAGACAAACAGTTTTGTAAGATACAAAAACCGAAGGTCGAACAGTTCACAATTGGAAAGGAAAAACCTGCTTAGCTCCTTAAACTGGCAGATGCCATCATATTCAAAAATGAAAAATTTGGTTTCATAAGCCTTGACATTGTTGGAGTAACCAAATATTCCTCCCTCGAATGTAGATCGCTTCGAGAGGTAGAAAAAATCTTTATCTTTGCTCTTCTTCAGATAGTAAGAGCAAAGAGCTCCAGTGCTGTCAGCTCGCCAAGGCCATTTTTGCCACATGCGATATACATAGTAATGGCTATCATATACGCATTGGCCGTTAATTGCATTGGTGTGACCTCGAAGTGGTTAAGGATCGACCTAACGAAAGGATGAACAGGTATCAGTGCCCCACACTTAAAGATCGTCTCCGAGATCGCGGCCTTTCCCTTTGGGGGATTTCGAGCTGTACGGGTTCTATGCTAATAGACATTCACGCTAAACGCGTACTGGTCTACTGCCTTTTGCATCTCCTTTTGGGTAATCACTGACAAGGTCTCTGGCACGAGACCCACTGGGGTGGCTGGCGCCTACGAGCTCGTGCCCTCGACTGCCTTAGTCGTTGAGGCATCCATTGTTCCTGAGGTCTAAAAAAGGGGCGACATAAAAAAAAATATATACAATAAAAGAAAGAGAAAAGCCTAGTCTTCGTATAGTGTTCCGTATAATGACGTAGAAGGACAAAGGAAACCCTAATGCATCCTTCTAAAACCCTAGGAAAACCCTCAAAAACCTTTTAAGGGTGAACCCCCAAAGATCTGTGCCCTAAGTTCTCATCTTTAAGAAAAACTGAATCTCTCTCCTCACCTCTATCCTGGGATACGCACTGCAAGGGCTTACCAGACAGCCCGTAACCGCTATTACCGCAAAAGGTCGAACAAACCAGTCGAATAATGAAAGAAAGTGAGAGAGAAACCCTTCTTACCTCTTAACGGTAGGGGAAGAGCTTTCTGTCGTAACGGACGGTGCTCATCAACGTAAAAAGATGGGCTAACTTTTGCAAGAGCTTCATTTTTCTTTCTGAGAATGTGAGTTCTATGGCAAGATTCTGAAGCAAATTCAGGGTTTTATAGGGGGAAAGCGACAATTGGTTTCTTGGGCAAGCGACGTTTGGGCGAGATACGTTTCTCGCCATTGATTATGACCACGTGTCATTAATTCGCAAGAAGAGTAACCCCCACGCTTCGTAAACACCAATCAACGTTTCCCTCCATTGGAATAACCAAACGACGACATGGTTACCCTCCTCCACATTAAATGCGCCCCTATCCGCATTTAATGCCCTGAAGGAGAATGTCGTTTCGGCATGGCTTGCATTAAATGCGCATGGCTGGCACTTATTGTGCAAAGGACAACCTATCATAATAAAAGGTATTTTATTGGTTAGGTGAACTGTTACGTGCAACGGATAACATCTGAAGAGATCGTTCAAATAAACACTAATCGTCACACATCAACTTCAAAACAATGCGACTCATTGCCTTTGTTAAGAGATGTGATGAGTATTTTCACGTCACAAGTTAGGGAGACTCAGGGCATGTTGATATGGCATTGATTGTGATATGAATCAGGTCGTTGAACCTGCCACAAAGAACCACATCAGGTCGCTAGTGTAGTTCTCAGGGATCCATGCAGCTCGATCGACTCGATCAAGTGTCACTTGGGACAAGTTGAGTCGCGGTATAATAATGAAATTCTTAAGGTTCAATCCTTAAACCTTAAAAACTGGGAGGCTTCTGTTATGCCCAAAAACCAGGGCTGATGTAAGCTTAAATCAGCAGAAGCCAATAAGAATTCAGGAAGGTTTTCTGCCGTCTGGATGCAGTCATGTCCCGCAAGGACGAGAGGGGTAAGGTCATCACCAGTGAGGTAGGTGAACGCCCGACTTATGAGTGACTAGGAATTGTCCATCTGATGAAGCCCTACATGATTTAAGGATATCTCTCGTACAGATAACCAATGAGAAGCGGTTTAGGAATTGTACCACACCTACCTGCATGCAAATTCATGATTACCAACTTGAATCCTCCGACTATAAATATAGGGCTCTCCCCTATTTTACAGGATTGGCTCATCCACCGCACAAAACATATACTCTCTCTCTCTCTCTCTCTCTCTCTCTCTCTCTCTCTCTCTCTACATTTATTTTACTTTCTCTATTGTAATTCAGTTCGCTAAGTGCGACTTGATTGTAATCAACCATTAATATAATCACAATGGATGTAGGATCTGCCTTAGAGCATCTGAACCACTTTAAAATTGCTACCTATTCAATCTCTCTTTTTACACTTCCATACCACGTGTGATTTCTAAGTCCGCTTGGCACTTCACACTTGTGAATAGTTGGTGTCAAAATCAAGCATCAACAATCTTTGTTCTCCTCATCATCAGAGATTAACCACATCATTGAAGCTAAGCCTCCATGGGTTCATGAAACCAAGTCTGCAAATCAAGGCCCTGCTCATGGAAATCCAGCAAGAGCACATCCAGAGATACGTAGTAATAATCAGGATTCCCCTCGCGTGGACCAGAACTCACCAGAGAAATTGCATCCGATTGTCAGGGTATTCCAACAGCAAGAATTAGGTAAGCATCTGCTAGTCCTTGCCATTCCAATGATAATCACCCTATTGACTTTCTCTTTCTATAGTCATGAGAATCCACCCATTAGAATTCGTATCATTTCTTTGGCTCTCGCATTAGGTGTAGCGGCTATCTGGGTTGGGATATTGCTTCGTGAAACTTGTCCTAGTGTTTCCGTTTGGATGGAGTTCTCAGGTGTTGCTCTTATGCTCTTAGTGTTCTATGGATTCATGGCTTGGTTTATACCAATAACCATACTTTGGTTTCCAATAATATGTTGGCTTCTCACTGTCCTGCCATTTGCTATAGTTTTTCGTTTTAGAATGAGAGCTCTTAAAAATGGCCCTTCATCTCATAGAACTTCAACAGGCTCTCTTGTTTAATATTTGATCGATCCAGCAATTTTTCTGCCAACCTTAATGAATATTCCTCGTTATCCCATGTCGCATTTATATAATTTCTGTTTATTTCATAAATGATATTCAAAGTTGTCATTTATATAGAGGACGGTGAAATATTTTGATGAAATTCTATATAATTATGAATAAGATTACTTTTGGTATTTTCGCTTTTATTTTTAGTGCCATGATTTTTTTATAAATTTAATGTGTTGTGGAAATTTAATCGGATGCTGACAAGTCCTAATTCCCTATGAAAACGAAAAAAGGACAAATAAATATCAGATTGCAGTAGTATAAGAAACTAAAATGAATAATATCAAGACTTGGAAGCTTTGAATTGTTGAGATTAAAGCAAATTGCTTCAAGAAGAACGTTGTTAAGTGTTCTCTTTTTTAAAAGATGGGGTTTATTATCACCTCACCACTACATCTATCACACTTAATTTTGCTTAAACTATGCTAAATTTCCAATAAATACGGGCGCTAGTCTTCTCAGATACTCAAGAAAACCGATTCAAAACAAAAATTAAGTAAACCAAAGGCAATTATATTATTTCGTAACTCAATTAATCCATTTTCTCAATAGATGTACACATCATAATGAGAGAGGGGAAAAGATAATCTAATTATTTACATTATCTTGGTAACTTTTGCAATCATCACTACAATTCAGCGGTTCATATGTGGCTACACCGGCAGCCGGACTATCGGGTTTACCATATGCATTGGCCATCAACACAGCGGCTAGGGAAGCCTTGACACACTTGGTTGCAGTCGATCAATCCTTGGACAACGAAATGGTCCCCTTGCTTCAGCTCCTCGCATGGTAAAAAAAGGGCATAACAGCTAGCAAATTTAACAGATATTTTTTATTAATTACTCATGCAATAACCAAAAACACCAGGAAAACTAACTTCAATGAAGCTTCTTCCACAGTGTGCTGGGATTTGTTAACGGGTGGATCACTTTAGGGTTTTTACGTATGGGTGATGTGACGAAGATATACAAGTAGGCCAATGTGTTAATATAAGAAAGTATATATACGTATATCTTAATTACTTTTTCTCTAAAGAGATCTCTAATATAAATTTAGGATTCTCAGAAGATAAATTTCCTGTATCTGTACGATATATATTAACTAATTACACTTCTATATGCTATTAAATGATTCTGTTGCACAGAATAGAACAAGTAACTTTGCCTTGTTTAACTTCTTCCATTTTTAAAAAAGGTGGGGCTGATGTACAAATGTTCTTTTCGGTAAGTGTTTCAAAGTTTGTTCGGCAGATGGACGTTTGGAAATTAATGAAGGTAAGTTACTTCCAAAGCAATTTCAATTGCGATATATTGGCGTCAAAATATAAAGTTTAGACAGGCTAGTATATATTGATCATAGGTTAATTTAAAAGATTTTTCACATTTGGATGGCCATGTTTGGCATATTTTGACACTTACAGGTTTTAAAACCCAGCTCGGCCAGTTAAACCGGGACTTGGGGCCTGAACCGGACCGAGTTACCAATTTCCAATATTCATGGAAAACCCTAGAGAGGAGGATGATGATCGGCGAGCAATCGGCGGCCGGGAAGTTGGGGGCTTTGAAGAATAGGGGCCAGTGAGTCTAAAGGTAGAGATGGAGGCGATTTCCAGTGGGTGAAACAACCGAAAATCGCAAAAATGAACGACGACTTGCCGGCGATTGAGGACAACGGTCTGTGAAAAATTGGTGGCAGAGATGCTGGGGTTTTTCAAGAGGAAGGGCCGATGTGTCTAAAGGTGTCGACGAAGGCGATTTTCAGTGAGTGAAACTATTGGAAATCGCGCAAAAATTGCTCGACAGCAACAACGATTGTTGCCCGTGATTGGCAAGGTGAAGTGGGTAGGATGAGATGGGTTTTGGTCAGGAGGTTGAGGGGGGTGTTTTAGTGGGGATGAGGAATGTTGTTGATACTAGAAACAAACTGTATTTGGCCTAGGTTGTCGACCGCCGATTTGCATTTGAGATTTTTTGCAAGATTTCAAACCTATGGAGACTTCTAGTAATTTGTAAGGGTGTTTTTGCTAGATTAAAAATTTTTTTACATACTGACGTCACTGATTTGACCCGCCGGTCAAACAGATACAACTGGTCAACCGGGACCCTACCACTTTGCCGGGTTTTAAAACCTTTCTCACCATAGTAACAAAATGGGCTGACATTATCATCTAGAATCAAAATAAATTCACTTGTCACGTTACAATTTGAGTGATCCCTAACCAAAATATCTTTCATACAACTTTATTATGCCAAATATAAATATGATCTGGTGTGTGCTAAACTATCCTAATCGTCACGGACAGACCATGCTTTATTACATGGAAATTGAACAAATTATCTAAGTGGTTAAACCACCTTTCATTAAATAGAATTGAGTAATATAATAATAAATTGTGAACATTCTCTAGTTCTTGAGAATCTCTAAATAATGACTCTTTGTCCCATGCAGTTCTTTACTAGAAAGATTAATAAATTATAAATAAATAATACAAGATATATAAATTTTATATAAAAAATTAATGCTGCATAAAATAAACGATAATTATATATAATAAAACCAATTCAATAAATACTTATTTATTATATTTTAACTCTGATTAAATATGTTGTGCAAGAAAAATAAAAATTTATTGAAGATGAGATAAAAAGAAGACAATTTTTTATTCTAGGCATTACAACCACAAAGGCGTTTGCCATTAACAGAGATTCCAGGCGTTTGCCATTAGGAGCCATAACATTAATCTTTCTTGCAGTCAGCTGTGGTTTTACAATAAGCTGAAGCTGAGACTGTATCAGCAGCAGAGATTACTCTACAACTACATTGGCCTTTCGAACAATGAGCAGAGATCTTCCCGCATCTAATAAACTTACAATCTTCATCGCTTTTACACGGAAAAAACACACAGTGCTTCTGCTCCTGGCACCTTCAGATTAACTTTTAAACCTGTCAATAATCAGAACTGGTATACCATTAGCCACCTTTTATTTAACATTATCAAAATCAATTTAATACAAGAACTAGCAGTATATATATATTTATATATTATGTGAGAAAGACTAACAAGAAACAATGAAGCAGAGCAGGATGAAGGATCCAGTTGTAGAAGAAGCTTTAGCCATATTCTCTGGGTAAATTTGTTGAAGTTTGGTATGAAAAATAGTAGAGTCAATTCATATACTTATATGCAGTAGCTATCATGTAATTGAAGGCAAAACAGTTAACGAAAATCTGCCATAGATAATATAACATTTGTTCACTTACCATAATAATATTGTGGTAAAAAAATTTGTCTTTTGGATTTGTAGGGTATTCAAATTCAGTAGATCCTAAAGATTAGTTAAGATACGGACAAACTGACTAAAAAAAAAAAACCTCTTGAATGTCAACCCCTTAGAGTTTATCCTTATGTACTTGCTTTTGCTTGTATCACATAATTAATATGTTTGCGCGTGCGCGTATATATATATATAACTTATCCTAATTCTATGATTAAAAGATTATCTCCTTATTTTAATTTAAAATAAAAGATATTTATTAATGGATTTCTAAATCAATAATTAACTTATTTTTAAATCTTTATTATTATTTTACTTCTTTTAAACTCTCCTCATTTTATTAAAAAAAAAAAAAAAAACCTTAAAATTTACTTTTTATTTTTGTCTCTAGGTCTACTGAAAATTTACTCTCTCAAATTTATAAAAAGAAAATAATATACCTTTTGAAGTTTAGATTTGGAATTTTGTACCTTTAAAGTACTGCTTGTATTTTTAATTTATTAGAATTTTAGAAATCGAGCAATACTTAAAAGGTATAAAATTCCAAAAAAACTCGAATTCGACTCGATTGCTACTTGATTATCAAAAAATTAAACTTATATTTTCCTATTTTAATTTTGTATTTGATTGAATTGTCAAAGAAGTTTTTTAAGGTACAAAATTTCAAATCTAAACTTATGTTTTCCTATTTTAATTAAGTATATGACTATTCGAACTCGACTCGATTGTTATAGTACCAAATTC
This sequence comes from Pistacia vera, assembly GCF_008641045.1. Lineage (NCBI taxonomy): Eukaryota > Viridiplantae > Streptophyta > Magnoliopsida > Sapindales > Anacardiaceae > Pistacia > Pistacia vera. Next base: position 4,493 of record NW_022196779.1, on the reverse strand, counting down.
GACTTCAAATTCGAGCTTGATAGAGCCTAGGGAATCGAGTTCGAAGTTGAATTCGGTACCTAAAATTAGAATTCGAGCTCGTATAATCAAGTTTTAATCAAACTCAATTGAGTTTAATCGAGCTTTTTGAATAATAGAACCGTGATCGAACTCGACTCGAATCAGTATTCAGGCTATTCGAGCTCGAGCTCAAGTAGTTCGGCTAGGTTTTCACCCCTAAGTAAAACCAAGTGTTTGATTGAATTTTCAAAAGAAGTTTTTTTTTAATTAAAATAAAAAAATTAGAATAATTCTATGACTTAAATGATCACTTCGTCAAATTTTATTTTGTCGATATCTTTTTAGTTCATATTAATTGTATTACAAGTATCAAAGCCAGAAAACACATTTTTATGAATCTTTTTTTTTCTTTTTTACTCCTCCTATCTAGTCATACAGTCATTATTTATTGCTTAAAAGAATTTACAGAACTTTTCAAGAGTTGGGCGTTTTGACAGATTTTATTTATTTGATTACACCCACATACCTCAATTTCCAGACTCTTGTTTTGCTTCTTGATGTTTAAAGATGGTAGTAGTTCCCACGGTGGAGGGTGGCCAGTCGTCATCAAGGCTCACTCACCAGTTTGTGCATTTTTCACAAACGTGGCCGCAGTCTTCCGTTACCCTGCACCGAAACGAAATCACGTTCCTCCCATCTTTGAATCTGCAAAATTTCTTCAACATTTTAAATCAAGTAAAGAAATATCACTTTATCTTATCACATTGAACGTCTGTCAATTATTACAGTAATAAAATAAGTATCTAATATTATCCTATTTCTATAAGGGATAGAAATTACTAACAAGATGCCATCATCAAAAGCATGACTATGGCTCGAAAAGCCAACTTGGTTGAAGGTTTCTCTATTGTTGAGCTAGCAGTGGATATAATTTTTTTTTTTTTTTCCGTACTGGGACTACTCTGGGAATCTGATTATATAGATGAAACTGTATGATTAATACTGTAAGCAAATCTGATCCTCTTAGTAGATTTGTTTTGGATGCAATTGCATGAGATCTTCAAGTTATTAATTTCATTAATTGCACATTTATATATGGGATTAAAGCTCGGAATTTGGGATCGGGTCCAAAAACCCGGTCCTATCCTAACAAGCCTGACCCCAAAACCAGACTAAGCTTAAGGAGGAGAGCTCGGTCCCTAGGCCCAAACCCTTTTGGTTTATTTTTTTAGCCCTTGGACAATTACATAAAACTCTCTATAAATTTTAAAATAAACAGAAATTATACGAGTTAAAATAAAATTTTATAAAATTTCAAAAAAAAAAAAATTTAAAAAAATTTGCATTTAATAACCGTTGGCCGGCGGTCACGTGACCGTTCACCATTGGCAGTAGCCAACGGTCAGGGGGAAATAATTTTTTTAACTGTCACAATACATTTCTTAGATCATAATTGGGGTTTACAACAAACATTGATGAGTTTTAAACCATTATATGAAAAACATAGTACTGACACTATTTATTTTACAATTCTTGAAGTTTTGCAAGAATATGTATCAATTGATAGAGTTGTAGCGCTAACGCTTGATAATGCAGTTACTAATATCGCAGCAATCTCTTTGTTTGAAAAGAGATTAGATCCGCATGGTGAAGGTAAATTTTTTCACCAGAGATGTACTTGTCATATCATCAATTTGATTGTTAAAGCAGGTTTAGATGTTATACATTCGAAGATGGAGAGGGTGTGCGCAGCTATCGAATTTATTGTCGACGATAGCAATAAAAGATGACAAGAGTACGTCAAATATTGTAGTTAAGAGGACCCACATGTTCGATCTTTGAAGTTATGTATGCACATGTCTATTCGTTGGAACTCCACCTACTTTATGTTGGAAAAAGTTTTGTCAACTGCAAGACAAATTATAGATTTTGTCAATCAGAAGAACCATTCAGAGGAAGTTGTCAGCTATGATGATTGGACGGTTTGTGAATTTTTTTATTCATTTCTTAAAAAAATTTATGATTTCACTAATACATTAAGTGGTATTTATTATCCGACTACTAATTTAACGTTAGATATTTTACTTCATATTTCTAACACTTTTGCTAAATATAAATATAATGATATTTTAATGAAAATTGTTTTAAAAATCGAAGAAAAATACGAAAAATATTGATTAAATATTTCATTCTTATATGGATTAGGCTTTATTATAGATCCTAGGTTTAAATTACACGTAGTTAACTGTATAGTTATTAAGATAGGCTAACATTTAGTACATAATTATACGTCTTATTTCACTGACTTTAAGCAAAATTTGGAAAGTTTTTTTTCCTTTTTATCAAAACAGGTGTACAATGAAAGTAGAAGTGGAACGTCCAAGAGAGACAATCAAGACCCTAATGAAGACCTCCATCAAGGATCGAGCATGTAGACATATATGAAACATGACAGAAGTAACAACTCCAGCTCGTACATATATAGACCAAATAAGTTGAATCACTACCTACAAATGAACCTGTCCTACATGACGAAGAAGGAGAAACGTGAGATGGATTTGCTTCAATGGTGGAACCAACATCAAAGTCGATTCCTCATTATAGCCCAAATGGCACTTGACATTTTCTCTGTACTGATTTCTACAATTACATCCAAGTCAGTATTTTCAACGAGTGGTTGGATTGTTGAAGACTGAAAACGTTCTTTAACCGATGAGATGATAAAAATGATAACGTATTTACGGGATTAGACTCATGCAGAGAGAAGACTACAACAGCACCTGAAGATCCCGAACTATTCAAACTTTTTAAAAACATAGATTTTAATGATTTAAATATTATTGACGATAAAGATGAATAATTTAATAAAAAAAATTATTTATTTGTTTATTTGTGAAGTGTGATTGTGTGAATATTACATTTATGATAAAATTAATCATTAATTTATTTATTATTTAATTAATTTTAAAAATTAATTAAACTTTTAAAAACTTACTAATCTACCTCTAAAAACTAATAAACCCCATTTTCAAAATTTTATTTCGCCCCTAAAATATTAAAAAAAAAAGAAAAAAAAAGACAGGGGAGAAAATAAAATTTTGCAGACCCATAAGACCAATCCTAGGGACTGGTCTGAGTCCTAAAATTGCTCATGGGCCAAGGACCCATAAGCGACTAATCCCAAACGGGCCCAAGCCCGAGCCCACTTGGGACCAATCCTTGACGAGCTCTATATGGGATATGCTTATTAATGAACATGCATGCATCACTTCATAAATTCATAAATGTGAAAAACCATATATACCTAAAAGTTAATATAAGTTAAACAATTAAGTTCATAACAAAAATATACATTTATTTATCTCAAACCTTGTTAGATAATTATGCTAATCAACTAAATCTCAACCATTTCTCCTCCACTCCTCTCCCTCTTCTCTTCCTTCTCTCCTTTAATTCACTTCAATAATATTTTGTTTACAACTAAATCATACAATTGAATTATACAGACAAACAAAAATTGCACAAAATTTATGTAAAATTACTACTTTAATTTGTATTCATCTTCACTCTAGCAAGTTCATCTTTATATATAATTGAGTCATACAATTGAATTATACAAAATTTATAAATTATACATACTATATCCTTTGTTTTTTGTCTGTTTGTATGACTCAATTATAATCATAACATTGCTCTTCATTTTTACTCAATTTTATACAAGTTTCAAATTGTATTCATCCTCATTCTAGCAAAGGCATTCACCAGTAAATATACAACTGAAAGAGTAAGCTGTCACCTTACTCCTGCTAACAACATGCCTAAACCTCTGCCAATATTTGCTTCTCAACCAGATCAAAAGAAGAAAATAATAGCAACTAGATGAGTTACTGACCAGATTCTTAGCTAAAGAAAGCAAAAAGTGCAACTAAATTACAATGAAAGAAAGTCTCATGGATATGATTGACAATTGGGTGTGGCCCATCATCCTGTATACTCATCCAATGACATTCCGTCATCCATGCACTTATATTCTCTTTTCCTTTAGTATGAGAATTACTCACAATGTATATATAAAGGGAGACCGTAGTATATTACCATGGCAGCGAAATCTTCTATCAATATCCAGTTGCAATTTATCAAAAATAGGATCAAGGAAAGAATTCAAGTAGCGAAAAACATGATGTGCATGGTTTTTAACTTCTGCAAGTAATTTAATTTTCATCCTCTTCATTTAGTTCAGATATAAGTCATAACAAATTGTTCAAACACACCCCATAAGCAACATAATTCCGGATAGACTTGCATTCAAGATATACATAGTGACAATGAGACCACCAGATTGTACCCTTTTAAACCAATATTACATTCAAGATATGTGGTTCAACCAATCCAACTTAGGCATCACTTGAATGAACTAGAAAATAGAAAGACATTTTATCATTGTCTCTAATGCACATAATTTTCTCCTAAAACTAACAAATAAATCAAGCACA